>NW_017385989.1:1433748-1456096 GCF_000237925.1 Schistosoma mansoni | reverse complement strand
ATGTTTAAAAATGCAATTTCCTTTTGATATAATTGTTTCAGTCATGTTTTGAAAAACTGATGAGTATCACTTAAAACAACCGCCTAACTCAATGGGTATTGTTCCAGAGTACAAGAGGAGTTGAGAGAAATTTAGGGGCTTCCAAATCAAGAAATAACATCAGCTCTTCAAATCCTTGACCGTTCGTTTTGGTCATGTTTGTAGATACATACTACTTGTTTGGGGTTCCTTCTGCAGCCGCGATTGGTGACTGGAGACTTAGAGTGATATGGTTCATCATCATTCACTATGATGCAGATTCATTTACTCCTCATCTTTTTCTCGATCATGAATTCCTGTATTCCACCATACGTACCTTTCCATTCAGTTTTTTAGAGTCATATCTTCAATGTTCAGACTCCCTCGTCATCATTAATACCGAAATATTTTAATCCCTATATGCTATTCATGATGCATACCACGCATTCTGCACATCCAAGCTCAGTCATTGGGTTATCCGATCCCGTTGCTAGCCACTATCCATCTTTGCTCACCATGCTTGTGAATTTAGGGTATATCGAGGCAATACGCACAGTATGCACATTTGCCAATTAGAGACTGACCAGTTGCAGTCCTAAAAAAATCAATGGGAAGATCCAAACAAACAATAATAAGTAAATGATCAATCTTAGGTTATCATTGAAAACCTGGAAGCACTGAACGATCATTTTTTTCCAGTAGGAAACTTGTCAAAAGTGCGCATTGACGGTCTGGCATGCAGGACGTGGAACCAGGACCTTCGGTCTCATACACAAAGGTTTAACCTCAAGACCATTGAGACGGTATCTAACGATCTTAATGTATATGAACACCCGATCCATAGTTTTGAGCGATCATCACATGTTAACTCCACTAGTTACGGTTTCCCACTAGAACTCTAGAAATTTTCTCTCGAAACTAGTCACTAGTGAGCATATAATAATTTCCAGTATGAACTTATGGAGATTTTTGAATTTCACTGAAGTTATGAATAGATCTAATTTATTTTAGTCTATTCCTTTTTTTATTCAACAAGTGGGAGAGTTGAGTTCATGAAAGTTTCAGTAGATTCAATATAAGAATTTTGAATGTGATTTGTTCTCTAGGTTATATGATTTATTTGTAAAAGTTTCCATCATTTCCCTAGACAATATTATCATCAGTTGAAGCTTAAAGATGTACTGAGCTGTTTGTAATTCTACTGAAATGACTACTGGATTATTTAGTCAAGAAATCTGTTTGACTGTTGACATTAATTATAAAAAAAGACAGTGATACTTACTTACTTACTTACGTCTGTTACTCCTAATGGAGCATAGGCCTATCCACTTCCAGCGCTTCATCCTGATTTCTTCCTCCTCTGGATGGAATCTGGCTTGTTCTCTCCCACACAGGATACAACACCTGAAAAAAAAACAGTTTCATTGTAATACCATAAATAATCCTTACATTTTCATTATTCTTAATGTTCTTCCGTAATCAGTTTACCCTTGAATATAAAACTTTAATTGAGGTAACAAAACTCTGTGTTAAGAAAATCGAAAATATTATTCGGCAAAATCCAACCATCTACTATCTAATCCATAACTGCCTACTACCTAGTTGAGTAGACAACGCGATGGCGTTTGAAGCGAAAGGTACTGGGTTCGAGTCACAGAGTGAACATCCACTCTGAGATGCAGGTACATCCAGCTGAAGAATCCCAAATAGGAAGAAACGCGTGTCCTAGATTCCACTGCTAGCCACTGTCTATCTTTGATTATTTTGTGCTTCATTTGAAATAACTTTATTCATAGTACCATTGTGTTATATTCATCTCTTAATCGTTATCAGGTTAAATTCATAATTTTCATATCCTAATTTTATTCAAAATTTAAGTGATATATAACATTATAGTTGAAATCATGAATCAATTGAAGCTAAACCACCATCGAAAACTTGGAAGCACTGGATGGCTGTTTCGTCCTATTGTGGGACTCCTCACTAGTATGCATCCACGATCCCACCTCGCGAGATTCGCACTCAGGACCTGTCAATCTCGCGCGCTGAACGTTTAACCTCTGGACCACTGAGCCGACCGGCATCCACCGGCGTTAATGTCTAACTTTAACTGATCCACGAAATCGAGCGACACATCCACCATTGTCTCCAGTGAGTTACTATCTCACAACGGACCTGGTTGAACTCCACTGGTCACTGCTTCTCACTGGAACTCCAGGAAATATTTCTTTAAGTCATTCACTTTATATGATATAATATAATAAGCAATAACTTACACAGTCACAGTACACATGACAAATGAAGTTAATTTTTCCCAATTGTCTACAATATATAGTCACATATTGAAGAATAGTAATTTTATGACTTAGTTGATGATGTATATACGTGTGTGTGTGTTCACATATCAACTTATTGATGAATTAGTGTTGAATACAACTAAGTATAACTTATACAAATCTCACTGTAGATTAATAGTATAATCAGTTGTCGGGTTGAGTCAAACAAATTTATATTATTAGTTGTTGTTTCCTCATTACTCCTCATCAAATTCCGGGGTTTCACTACCATGCACAAATCACTTAATCATTCCTCAGACATAGCAATGACAATTATAACACTAAGCTACCTAAATTCATCATATCTAGTCATTTGAATGAAAGTAACTATATTGACTAACTTTATGAATAGAATTCACTTGTAGATGGAGTCGATTCGCGATTGACTATGATCACCACTATAGGGAGATTACGTGCGAAATATCGACTTGGATCCCTCGGTAGGCCAAAAACCAGAAGGCTGTTAATGGTCCAGATAAGATATATTTGTCGGCGATCTCATGGTATCGAAAGAACACTGAGACGTGCCAAAGTTTACGGGCAAAACGACAGAGCGTAAGCGCGTTCGCTCAAGCAAAATGGATAACGGAAAGAAAAGTGTTTTTGGTACAGTTAAACAAACAAGTACAGTAAAACAATCACTGGTACAATTGGTTATAATAATGATTGTTTATATTATACCAATCGCGTTCTCGTCATAAAAGTAGGTCACACTACACACTCAATACCAAACGACCAGATAACAACTACCATTTGTATTGAAAAATAAAATTGTAAATGAAAATGAAATCTGTTTTCCACATTGTACTCGACAACTTTTCATTGGGTAGTTCATTTAATATTCGTTTATGTTTTTGTTCTAAACCGATGATGATCATACCACAAAGTGAACTGATATTAAGCACTCCTATTCTATTTAAAAAAAATTTTTTTAAAAGTCCTGCTGATTCTAAACAATCTGACAGCTTTACATTAGTTAGTAGTACGATAAATATACATATCTGTATCTTAGTCGAATGATAATATATATATATATATATACTATTATATAAATAAATTGTTTCTGGTAGGTCTTGGGTTCAAATCTCACCAGGCGGGATCGTGGATGCACACTACTGAGTAGTCATACAATAGAACGAAATGGCCATCCAGTGCTTCCAGGTTTTCCATGGTGGTCTAGCTTCAATTGACTTATGATCTCAACTATAAAAGTATAGTCGTTTAATGATAACATGTTCACCTACAAGACATGAAGATCGTGTTTTATCATTTCTTTTCTCCTCCCTTTTCTCTCTTTTACCCTCAACTACCTATTAGAATTCATAATAAAAGTGTTTATTTAAAAATGGGTTTGCGTAAAATGGTTAATCGTACAAAATGTAAAGATTTACATCAAAATATTATTGTTGAAGTAGATGGTCGTCAATTAGATTTACCACCATTAGAAGGTGTAATTATATTAAATATTTTATCATGGGGTGCTGGTGCAAATCCATGGGGTGTTGAAAAAGATGATGCATTTACAACTCCAACACATTTTGATGGTCAACTTGAAATTGTTGGTGTTACTGGTGTAGTACATATGGGACAAATATTTTCTGGTTTACGAACTGGTATTCGTTTAGCACAAGGTGGTCATGTAAGTGTATTATTTTCATACAATTTACTTCGGCTATTTCACAAATGGCTATATATTGTAATGTATGAATAGGCAACTGATGAAAGATTGAGATAATTCATCTTATATACTAAATTCATTTAAATAAAGTATTATGTGGACAGAGATGGATGATAGTGGTTAGCAGTGGAATCCAGTTTGACGCGCGTTTCGTCCTATTTGGGACTCGTCAGCTGGATGTGCCTGCATCTCAGAGTTGAAGTTCACTCTGGGACTAAGCTTTCCTTGCCTCATATCATTTATTTATAAATGTAAAGTGGTTATTATAATTGACTGGTTGTTAAATAGACAATCAAAGTTATAGTAAGCAGTGGGTAAGTAATCCTAAACTAGCTTAAAACAAACAATTAATGTTTATTAATCGTCAGTAGTAGTGTTATATCCCATGGAGAATTATGAATGGTAACTTTCGAGGACTGTTTATGGACCAATATGATATGTATATTTCCTATTGTATAGTTGTTAAGTAACTAAAGTATCCATGTTCGTGTTCCTCTTATTATGAGCTTTATTTTGACCTATAGACTATTATTATACGATTTACCATTCTTGAGTTATCCCCAGTCTATTAATTACTGTTCCCCCTATTCACAGCCAGATCTTATACAAATGTTATTTTCTATTTTATGGTAGGATGTGGTCAGTCTGTTTGGTATATAAACCCAGTATGTTTGAGAATAGTGATTCATATTGCAGAGGCTGTTATTGGTGTTCTGGATTTAACTGGCTGGGCTATACAGAAAGCATGAACGAAAAGTACTCAAGAATGCTCATAACGCTTTTGTGTATCATTGAGCGATCAATAAATTCACTACTCTCCATTTGGCGGTCTTATAACTTCATATTTAAAACAGGGCACGCACACAGTCGATATAACAGTAGTAAACCAATCGATCATTTTCACTTAAGAAAAAACTTATTGACAATTAACTAACCTCTACAACCGTCCTTAACTAGATAATGAATCTTTTGAAAAGCTGATAAACTAACTATTGATAACTTTGATTTTTGTTTATCGTTGTCATTATGTTTTACAGATAAGAATTACAGTGAAATGTGATATCCCAGTTCAAGTTGATGGTGAACCATGGATTCAACCACCTGGTCAAATTATAGTTTTACGTTCAGCCTTAAAAGTAAACAAAATACATTTTTTTTAAAAATTATTGCATGTGATAAAACTATTAATTGGACATATTCTTTGTGTGTATCCGTTTAGATGTTAATTCATTTGTACATTTTTCACTATTATAGTCCCAAAGTAGAACGAAACGGCCGTTCAGTGCTTCCAGGTTTTCCATAGTTGTCTTGCTTCAATTGACTCATGACCTCAACTATATAAAATGGAATCCAGAACGCACGTTTCATCCTATTTAGGACTCGTCAGCTGGATGTGCCAAGTATTTGCTTAACCGTTGTTAAACAGGACTAAATCTGTAAAGCTACAGTTTTGGAGTTCAGGAGTTCACTTTTGTAATCAATAAACCACCTACTTACACTCACGAAATTTGTTTCTATTTCGCAACCAAACAGTATCATTCAGCTTCACATAAAAAGCCTGCATGAAACTGCACTCTGTAATTAAGTTACAATAAACTACTTGTATGCAGGGTATATCATAATTTTCACCGATTTGTTAAAAAATCGTATCTAATAAGTATGTTGAGGGTGGAGTTAAAATACAAATCCTTCAAATGTCCTGGTACAGCCGAGGGTGGGGAGAGTTAGCCTCCCTATCCAAATGCTGTCACATGACCACTTGCATACAACCACTGACAGAGAAGTCCTAATCACGAAACTAAGAGGACAAATAGCGAATGTCCGGTGCTTTAACCTGGTTGGTGGATACGGAGGGTCCATCCAGGGGAGTTGGAAAACCCTCATTCCAAACCAATGGTGTTTATGGGGTCCATGATCCTTAGGAAATAAATGGCTCATGAACCTATTGTTGGTCACTAGCTATCATGGGACTGCATCTCCTTACGTTACTTCAGTGCCTTGTGGATCAGATCTTTAGGTCAAAGGCTCCGGGTGTGGTCACCTAAGTAAACCACCTGCTTCGGTTTGGACACCCGGGCAGTATCACAGCTCACACACAAATCGAATGATTTATGTGGCTCATATGTATTTGGTGCCTCTTTGTACCAATGTTTATGTGTTTAAATAAATAAATATGAATCTCTTACAATATACCATAATGACTTGTTTAATTACCTTATTCTAAATGTATGAAAATTGGACATTACTTTATTGTCATTTCAGTGTTTAAGATTTCATATCTATGCCAAAAGATTCAAAGCTTTCTTAATGTTCTTAATACATCTCAATAATGACTATCAACTGTAGACGTATAGTAGGAGTTTAAAACTTTGTACTGGTTCCTTCTTATGAAAGTGAACTAAAATTTCATACCTTATAGCCTAGATATTGTATCTGTTAGTCAATAATATTACTCCAAATAATGAAGAACGGAACATCAACCTTCGTATTATCTGGCAAAAAATGTCTCATTTTTATATGATGTAAAATATTTTACAACTTCCATGAGCTGACAACCGATCATTTTATGAAAAACATCATATGTATAAGTTATTAACTTGGAATGTAACATCCTATGGGATAAATTCTAAATTGAAAGGATTATATCCATTGTCATACCTACTTACTTACGCCTGTCTTCCCTCATACAGGAGCACAGTCTGCTGACCAACAACCTCCAACCTGCTCTTTCCTAGGCTCTTCTTCCCGGTTCTTGTCAAATGCTATTCTTTTTGTTTTTGATGTCTGCCTCGAATTTCCGACGCAGTGTGTTCTTCGGTCTATCCATTTTCATTTTACCTTCAGAATTTCAAGTTAGGACCTGCCTCGTGATGCAGTTTTATGATTTTTGTAACGTATGTCCTACTTATCACTTCCATAATCTTTACTTAATTTCTTCTTTAGCTGGAAGCTGCTTTGTTCTCTACCACAGTAGGTTGTCTCTGACGGTATCCGGAGAAGGGATTTATAGTATTTTACGTAGACAACTGTTATTAGATACCTGTACATCCTTAATAATGGTTGTAGTAGTTCTCCAATTTTAAGCTCCGTACAACAGAACTAACTATCTTGACGTTTTATCGAGAATTGTGACCTTGGTGTTGACTGACAATTGTTTTAAGTTCCAGATTTTCTTCAGTTGTAGGAATTATGCCCTTGATTTACTTATTTCTTCTTATTGCTAAGATTGTTTAGAATTACTGACTGTTTAGCTGATAGATAAAACAACCAAAATAGAATTACTTAGTAATCTATTCCACTCAATGATAACATAGTTAAGCTCATCTAAGAAACATTACTGAGTTTGTGCAGACCGCATGGTAGTGAAAAAAGATAGAATATTCCATCTGGTTATACATAAATATTTGCTTAAACGTCTTACTTGATAATGTACAATGATGGCAATTTAATTAACAGTATTATACTTTTATTTCAAGGCAACTATGCTGAAAAAACGCAAACGACGTAAAGTGAATCGTCGTCATACCGAACCTGGTTTAGGTGGATCTAGCAGTTCGAATACAACTAGCTCAAATGTTATACATGGTAGTACAGAAGATCCTTTAAGCAGTGCTGTATTTGGTGCTAGTGGACCTCCTCCACCTGAAAGTGTAGATTCTCTCGATTGTGGAAATACTACTACTACTACTATCAAACAACTTGAATTAGATATTGCAAAAGTTGACTTGGAAGAAAGAAATTTAAATGATGCTTTCTGTTCAAACGATTCTGTGAAAACAGATGATTCATATCCTAGATTATATAGACCAGGACGACCAGTATATGCTAAAAGAAGAGGACGTCGTCTACCGAAACCTGTATTAGTTGCAGTACCATCAGCTCCATCAGAAACTTGTAGATCACCGAGAGAAATACTTGAAAATGATGAATTCGATGAAACATCGGCCTTATGTCTTTCTAAATCAACACGATTAAAACATGTACCTACTAATATGCATTCAACACCAGACCAACAATCTTCTATCATACAAAACATCAAAAGTTCTACACCTACAACTTCAATGAGTCAATTAGATTCAACAACTAGTAAAAATGAAATAGATTGATAATATCCAAACTAGTTACAGATTTTTTGTTGCTTTTGGCATTTTCATAGTTGATTTCCGTAAGTTGTTTTCCATTTAAAGTTCTTCTATTAATTCATAATCGAGAAGGACTTGACTCGCATGATATTGATCACCACCCAGTGATCAATCAATCGTGATTACATCTCAGTCGTACAGGAGGTTGGTCGTGGCCCGAATAGCTCAGTGGTAACGTCTCGGATTGTGAAGCTGAGTGGCACGGGATCGAATCAGTCAGGGAGCCCCATTTCCCTCAAGATTACAGGTACACCCTGTTGACGAGTGCTAAGTAGCACAGAACCGGAGTCCAGGGTTTCCTGTTGACCACCTCCAACCACCATCTTATCTCGTGTATGAGTATTTGATTAAAATCTTTTTTGATTGGATTGATAAACTTCAATGAACTTTTTTTGTATGATATAAGATTGAAGATAATCTTAATTAGTGTATTTATGCAATACATTTTGAACAATCTGATCACTCATTTACGGGTCAGTGAAATGTCACCGGGCCCTAGCCAAATCATCCGACAGTCGGATCACTGAATGTTCAGAAGTTCACCAATCCTCATCAAGATCAAGAACAACCAACACACATTACTTAATCGCACGCTATGGAATGGCTCATGTATAAGGGGTCTCACGTTTTTCGTTGAACCCACTGTTACTAATATATCTATGTAATAATGTCGCTTTTTACTGTACACTCATCAAACCAGACATAGTACCTGGATACGACGAAAGGGTAGTCCACGTTAGGTACTAACCGCGAGGTGTGAATTCGACGTTAGGTGGTTTTTCATATCATTCCCGTCTAATGCGAGTAAACCCCCAATCATTCAACACAGATCATCATACGTTAGTGGTCTACACACATATATATACCTGTTAAAAACGTTTACATATGGAAAATTAAAAGGTCAGCTAGATGAATGGAAGGTTACAGGAAATAAAGATAATAAAGTGAATAATAGGAAGAACAATGTGAAACACCATCTTGGATAACAAAATAGCATTGACAGGATAGATTTAATATAGGAATAAACGTTTGGTATGAGTTAAACATTTTTATATACCCTAAACAAAGGCAGAGGACAAACCAGCTTCCAGCTGAAGAAGAAATTAGGAAAAAAACGTTGGAAGGGGATAGGACATACATTAAGGAAATCGCCAATGTGCATTACAAGGCAATCCCTAACATGGAATCCGGAAGGGAAGCGGAAAAGAGGAAGGCCAAATAACACATTACTTTGGGAAATAGAAGCAGATATGAAAATGATGAATAACAACTGGGAAGAACTGGAAAGGAAGGCTCAGGACAGAGTTGGATGGAGAGTGCTGGTGAGCGGCCTATGCTCCTCGACGAGGGGTAACAGGCGTAAGTAAGTACGTAAACAACTTCGTACTAAACCAAAAAGGCTGATTAATATCAGTAAGATAGATGATTTCTTCTAAGTGTATTTGGTAACCGGTTACATAATTCATAGGTAGTGTTGTAGCATATATTGTGAGTAGTAACCCCAAGATAATAAAATTTGGATTTTTACTTAAAATCAAAACCAAGTTAAATGGTTTTCATTAAAATGTCAAATACTCTTTCGAAAAATTAAAATATCATTCTTGATGAAGATCACTGGTATATAGAGAATGTAATAATCATCCCATCCCTCAATCATAGTGAATGATTATCATCTCTAGTACAGCTGTATTCCATAGTAGTTGGAAATGTTAACCGATTTACCGACTTAAATTTGCTATACTTGTAATATGTGACCTGAAGTACTCGAGTTTGATTTTCTGTGAGATGATGATGATGATGATGATGATGATTTGGATGATGATGATGATGATGATGATGATTTGAATGGTGATGATGATGGTTTTTTATACCCCAATATTATCAACGTTTTATTATCATTATAACCTTTTCTTTCTTATTTCATAATTTGTTTAGCCTTCAAATACAAACACATTCCATTCATACTATTACATAATGATGGGATAATTTATAGTTGAACAATAATTTATCCTAATGAATACATTAATGGATACACATTAATATTTGATGGACAAAATTAATTATATAAGCATATTTTTATATATGTATGAATGTATGTATGTATGTATGTAATGCCCTTGGATGATATATACATATATATATATATATATATATAAATATGGTCTTATCAACTGACTTCCGAATACCCCTATCATGGTTATATGCTGATATGCAATATATTTATATCTACATATTAAATGCTGAACATAGAGACAGTACTGCTGTTTGTAGTCTCTCTCTCTCTCTGTCTCTGTGTGAGTGTGTATTATGTTTATAAACTGTGTGTGTACACTTCATTCAAATAAGTTGAACAGTGTTATATTCAATGAATTGATCTTCCCCTTTTGTCCAAATGATTTGTGTAATCAGTTGGCAATATAGTTTTTCTATTATTATTATTATTATGACGGATATTGCTGACATGACGACTGTTTATTTTATTATAAATATTATTGCGTAATCTTTGTATACACATAATAGATGTATAGAATGAATTATTATTTTTTCGTATACAGTAGTATTCTTTACAAAAGTTCGATTATTAGTTCTTCCTCCGCCACCTTGACCTTCTTCTTCTTCGTCTTCTTCTTCTTCGACATCTCCAACTTCGATTAGTGATCACGGTGTTTTCATGAATACTGAAACTATTAGTCAAATCAATGTATACATCTCCATTATGTAATAATGTGTTTACAACACACATACACGCATTCACACACACAAGTATACAATATTACTTCTGTTGTTATGTAATCCATAAAGGATTGTGTGCAATATCATGTTGATTATTATTGTGATGGATTCTCACTAATTTCACATTTTTCAACTTCTCATGACATAACCATTAGTTTACTCTATTCAATTCATTTTCTATTACTCTCATTCTATGAATAAATGTGTTCTATTCTCCGTATTATTGTGAATTAAGGAAATGAATAAAGAAACTAGACAATACACATATACACACTTTATTTACTTGCTTACTTTACTTACGCCTGTTATTCCCAATAGAGCATAGGCCGCCGACCGTTTTTGGTTTGGCCGCCCATGGCTATTAACTTACTTAGACATATACACACACACTATATATATATTTAATGTTGATTCATTCATTATAACCAAGTTAGTGAAAGCATTCCTTACTTGATAATTGTGTAGATGAAGGTATAAGTAATCGATTACTTCTGAAAATGTAAACCGAACAAAGATAACCCATGACAATCCACCATCTACTAACTAACTAACTAACAATTCAATTTGATCATTCACTTTTATTGTATCATAACATCTTTATTTCTTGTTATACACTCTAGAGAGCTCCCCCTTTATTACTTTTTAATGCCAAATTTAAAGGATCATAATAATAAGAAATATTTATTTTTTAACAATCTATTTCATCGCTCATTAAAACTGTGATTGTTTTCTTTCCATTGATCTCTTTTCTCTTCCTTCTTCTCCTTTTCATTGAAATAAACTTCATGATGAAATAGACGGTCTAATTGTGTTTTTCTGTTTTACAATCTGTAGCTTACTATTATCGACTTCTAATTTGTATAGTACATCATTGTGTATGTTAATGGTATTCCTCTAAATGTGTCTTTAATTGTTTTTCCTCCACAGTGAACTGTTTATTCCTATTTGTTGTTGTTGTTGTTGTTGTTGTCGGATCTATTCATTTACATTTATTTGTATAGTATTCACATCATTGTTTTTGAAGTAAACTTATCTTTCTAGATTCATGTTTTTTGTTTAAGAATTTTACTTCTATATCTATATTGTATAATTCAATTATTAGTTTTGTTATTAGTTGAATATCATATTCAAATAGGCCTTCAATGGTGACTTCTTTGAATTCTAATAAAGTATAATGTATGTATGAATTCTTGAACCTTATTGTCATTACTATCATTATTATTATTATTATTACCGCTGTTTATTACTATTACTATTGTGAGTTCATAATGAATATTCTTTGTTTTCTCCTCCGTCTCCTCTTTAGCTTTACATATATATTGTTTTCTTTCTATTTTTCATTCTTTTCTTTCTTTGTTTCATTACTTCATTAGACTATTTACTTATTTCGCTTTAATTTACTTCACTTTACTCTCTATTTCTTTTGTAGCTGCCGCTTCTGATTTTGCCTTCTAATTTTATGCCCCGTTAAGATTGGTATTATAACGGTTATTAAGGTGAACGATTAGTGAAGCATGGCACTACACTTTATACTCTGTCTCTCTCTCTGTTTATCATTTATTATCATCATTCTAATTCTTGTTATTTTGAATGAATATATGTTAATGATATACTAGTACTACTATTACTACTACTACTACCATTACTACTATTACTACTACTACTACTACTAATACTACTACTAATAATAATAATTATTATTATTATTATAAGTAATCTTAATTATAATTAATTATAGGACAAGTTTTATGAATTACATGTATATTAATAAATAATTATTTATTTATTTACACCAATCGATCTGTATACAAAAATTCATAATGATCCATAGAAACTAATTAAACTTTTTGTTACCATGTATTCCTTTTCTTATTGATCATAAATCATTAATAAACAATAAATAAATAAATTTAATTAAACTTATATCCCTACGCACATACATACACACACGCACGCACATATATACATATGTATGTGTGTGTGTGTGTGCAAATAATCAACAAATCATTCTCATCTAACATACATGGAAACTATCATAGACATTACCTAATATCGATATATATATATTTTTTTTCGGAGCTGTGTGCCATTTTCATAACATTATTATTACTATTATTATTATTATTATTATTATTACTATTATTACTACTACTATTATTATTATTCCTTCAGATAAGTGATAATGGAAAAACATTAGTAATGAATATAACAATAATTGTTCTATTAAATTAATAATAATAATGAATAAAATAAAATAAAGAATTTCTAATTATATTCCTTTTTTTTCTTCTTTTTTGTTCTTTTTATTTGAGAAAAGCCAATCTTGTTTTTTTTTTAATGAGGTATAATGTTTGCATAGTTGAAAGCACAAGTCAATTGAAGCTAGACTACGTAGGAAAATCTGGAAGCACAGTTTCGTCTTATTGTGGGACTCCTTAGCAGTGTGCATCCACGATCTTGCCTTGCGAGATTCCAATCTAGGACCTACCAGTCTCGTGCCAGAGCATTTAACCGAAAGTTTGAAATTTCAATCCAGTTAGAGATAATACCGTCTTACATCTTTTTTGATAGAATTTTGTTCTTTGAGCTGGATGATTTGGTCGTGGAGCTCTTATCGTTCTTCTGAATGATATCATGAGCGTCAATTTTAGGTAGGAGTGAACTGTTCGAATTTCTTCACATATGACTCTCAGCTTGTCTTGTCAACCTCGATCTTCATTGTTAACTTCTATATTTTGATTGTATCACCCATTGATTTTTCTAATTGGTTGATAGGTTGCATCGACTTCAATGTGTTTACTGATTGCTGATTGACTTGACTGTCACTTCAATCAGTCACACTTCACTTCTATCTAAAGTTTGTGCTGATGATTTCGTTCAGAAAAGCGACGAAAACTCTACGATCAAATCATCCAGCTCAGAGAACAAAACTCCATCAAAATCATCCATCCGAGCTACAAATCTTTTCCACTGTCTTGCACCAAATGAGTTGATGTATTATCATATGAATTCTATATTCGCTGATATGAAAATGTTTTATATCATTACAAAACTACTGAAATTAACATTAATGAATCACTCATTTTTCATTCAGGAAATAATAAGCAACAGTTGTGCTTACTGCACAAAATGATATCATTTCAGCGAAGAAAAATCTTTCTTTCCGTCGATATCATACACCGGTGCTTTACAACTGCGTTTATTGTTATTTCCTACAGATAGTGGTCTACAAGAAAAATAAACAATTATCCTGTCAATGACAGATGTACTAAGAAACATGCAGAATTTAAGGTCACGCGTTTGCAAAGACAAGTGAGTTCAGCAGCTCGACTGCTGAACATCCTGTCGTTTACCCCTTCCCAGAATCCTTATTCAAAATTATTCATCTCTGCTTACCATGCTTGTGAATTAAGGCTATATCGAGGCAATACGCACAGTATGCACATATGCCAACTAGAGACTGACCAGTTGCAGTCCTAACACATCGATGGGAAGATTCAAACAAACAATACTAAATGAATAGAAGGTAAATTAGTTCAAAAAGAAGCTGGATAAAAACTTATGTATAGCAGAGGCTTTGGCGATTCATCATTTGAAGCATAAACTTTGTTCTGGTGGACAAGCGTCCGAACACTCCCGTATATTTTGTTGGTTATTTCTTGACACGTACTTGTCTTTCATTCTTCATTTTTTCATAATCTTCATATGGAAAAATATCTTTCACATCTTTGTCCCGTAGCTTGTTTCGTAAATTGTTTTGACATTTGCTTGTCCATGTTTTCATCTTACTTTTAACCACTAACTAGAAAATCTTTTATATTTCATTTCCTTATTGTTATTCCATTGTTATTATCCGTTCATGGAGCTTTAAATTCTGATTGACATTTGTTACATCTCCTAGTTAAGCGATGATACTCCATTCTTACTGAAAATCACCGAGTAAAAAACAACCATAAATATGACTATAAGCAAAGATGGATAGTGGCTAGCAGTGGAATCCAGGAGGAGCGTTTCGTCAACGGAAAGATTCAAACAAACAATATCAAGTGAATTTAAACTTCATCCCATTGCACAAGAAAGTGTTTACAATCCTCTTGGTTTCTTTCGATGTTTCGCTACGGTTTGGGATGACTACAGTAGACTTTCAATCTTTTTGTATACATTACTAAGTATACAATGTAAGTATATAATGTACTCGAACACTACCAGTCGAATAAGAGCTTATGGCGAACTGTCATATGATTTTACAACCTCAAGTGGTGTCCGTCAAGGCTGTCCACTATCCCCATTTTTGTTTAACTTCATTATAGACCTGTTGCTGGAAATAACACTCTCTGCGACTGAATTTTCAGGAATTGATCTTCTACCAGGAGGTTCACTTATCGACTTAGAATATGCAGATGACATAGTCCTGTTTGGTGAAGACGCTGACAAAATGCAGAGTCTTCTGTTAGAACTGAGTAATAATGCCAGGATGTTTGGGATGCGTTTCTCCCCATCCAAATGTAAATTGTTACTCCAGGACTGGCCTGCGTCAATACCTGAACTAAGGATAGGGAGTGAAGTAGTCGAACGCGTGGACAACTTCACTTATCTTGGAAGACTGATCAGTCCTAATGGGTTGGTGTCTGACGAAATCTCAGCACGGATTCAAAAAGCTCGTTTGGCTTTTGCCAACTTACGTCACCAATGGCGAATACAAGATATCCGTCCATCAATTAAGGGACGAGCATACTACGCAGCAGTTCGCTCTGTTCTACTTTACGGCTGTGAAACATGGCCATTAAGAGTAGAAGATACTCGTAGGTTACTAGTATTTGACCACAGATGCCTTAGAAATATTGCTATCATCTGCTGGGATAACCGGGTAAGTAATAGTGAGGTTAGACACAGGGTATTAGGGAATGATGGTAAATCAGTTGATGAGGTCATTAATCTTCATCGACTGAGATGGTTTGGCCACGTGTTACGTATGCCTGAACACCGATTACCACGACGCGCAATGCTGACTAGTGTAGGGGATGGTTGGAAGAGAGTTAGGGGCGGCCAAACCAAAACATGGCATCAATGCTTGAAGTCACTAACTTGTAGTCTGAGTCATGTTGGTAGATGCAGACTACTTGATTGGGGTCCGTGTGACTATCGTAACCAATGGTTGGAGACTTTGTGTGACATGTCTCAGAATCAATCACATTGGCGTAGGTGTATACACTCTTTATCTTCTCTTAAACCTTGAGATTAAAATTGCTTCATAACCTTCTTCCTTCTTATACTATATCCTTATATACAACCTATCTTTTATATACTACCACCATTAAATTAACTACTATGAATCCGGTGTTGATCTTGTTGTGCTAACGAGGTGTGGGAACTTGGACCGATGCATATATGTGCCTGGTCCTACATTGTAGCTGACTGACTGATACAATGTAATTTATGATTTTGCACATGTTTTCATCATGAAACAATCTTGTTGTATAATCAACTTGAAAATGAATCAACAATTTTCATCTATTTATATTTACATTGGTCATGAATTATTCAATGAATTAAAAAATATAACTCTAGTTGTAATTCATCAGTGCTTTACATATTTGATCAATTGCAGTCCTAAATAACAATGAGATGATACAAGTCAACAATACCAAGTGAATATAACTTCACCCCATTGCAAAAACAAGTGGCTATCAGGACTCAGTGGCTAAGGGGATAACGCGATAGCGTTTGAAGCGAACGATAGCTGGTTCGAGTCACAGAGTGAACATCAACTCTGAGATGCAGGTACATCCGCCTGACTCGTCCCAAATGGGACGAAACGCGTGTCCTGGATTCCACTACTAGTCACCATCCATCATTGCTTATAAAGCTTGTGACTTCAGGCAATATCGAGGCAGTCCGCACAGTATGCACATATGCCAACAAGAAACTGATCAATTGCAGTCCTAAATAACAATGAGATGATACAGGTAAACAACACCAAGTGAATATTGATTCATTTTAGTCGAAACATTTAAAAATCCCGAAATTTCTATTCAAACATCAATTATAAAAAAGTAGCGACGAGATCCATATCAAAATAGCTGGACTATATAATGAAAGAATACAATTTTTTATTTTTATAAAGCAATAGTAGCTTATCGAAAAGAAAAGTCCTATTAGGAAGGTTTATGAAAGGAACTATAAAATATTCTCATAGTTGAAATCATGAGTTAATTGAAGCTAGACCACCATGGATAACCTGGAAGCACTGGACGGCCGTTTCGTCCTACTATGAGACTCCTCAGCATTGGTGATAGAAAAGTTTGAAATTAGGCAACAAGAAATCCTGGATCTAGATTTCGCATTATTCGGTGCTCACTAGCAAGGTGTGCCTGTCATCTTAAGGGAAATGATACCTCTGGGTAGATTCAGCCCAGTGTTCTCCAGCTTCGCAATCAGAGATGTTATCACCGTGCTTTCCGAACTTCGAATGGCCTCCTGATGAGTTCTAAATAACACAAAGTTTAGATTCATGGTTTCCTGTAGATTACCTCCAACCACTCATTCATCTCATCATAGTACACGCGATGTTGAGTCACCTAAACTAGTGGCCACATTGAAAAGTAATCGATAAATTTCTATCTACATTAAGATGAACTTGATGTACTTCATATTGGTCACTACCCAGTGATTATTTATTTGAAAATTTCTAATGCTTAGAAATCAACTTTGTTGCCACGTCACAACAGAGAGTACAGTGTAATGTGCATGAAGTAATACGAAACCAACAGATTAGAAGATATGGGAACTGAATCTTAAGTGACTGTTAATTAAAAGATTTTTTCACGCGTACTTAGTTTGGAAGTAAAATTTTTTGCTGAAACCTTCAAATACAGTTGAGGAAGATGTTCTTCGTAATTATTATGGAAAATAAAGCTCTACAATACTTTGCCATCAATGTAATATACTAAAATCAAGGTTAATTTTTTGACGACAACAGTTTGTATCGATTGATTCATGAAATCTTATCAAGTGTACCAATTGTTAACTGTGTATGACGTTACTTTCTTCAACTTATTTCAAATCATAATGGAACATCGTAACGCAATATCGTGGATTAGTCGAAGTTAGACATTAACACCGTTGGATGTCGGTTCAGTGATCTAGAGCTTAAACGTTCACACTCGAGACAGAAGTTCCAGGCTACGAGTCCCACATACAGGATAGTGGATAACACTGCCAGACAGTTCCATACTAAGATGAAACGGTCGTCTAGTACTTCCAGATTTTCAATGATGGTCTAAAATTGATCCATTCAGGATCTCAATAAAAAAACTCAACAATCCCCACAACACTTATACTGATTGATAGATTTCCTAATCTTACATTATCGATCAATCGTCACCAAGTTTATAACTTTTGTTCTTTTCAAAGTTTTATGTTTTATCATATTAACACGTTTAATTCAAGTTTTGTTACAGAATATCAATGTAACATATTCTGTTTCCTTAATTTAACTTCTAATTTTATCATATTAAATTTTGTTACTTTTTAACTTTGAACAAGAATATGCAGTTGTGAAATTATTCATTAAAAGATTATTTTCTTTATAGAAATTTTGTTACAGTTTAGTTAAGAGGGTTTATAAAAAGCCTTGAATATATAGATATATATATCTTCCGATTCATTGGCCAGACACTATCAGAGATATTCTAATGTGGAAGAGAACAAACCAGATTCTATCTAGCGGAAGAAGAAATCAGGAATAGGCGTTGGAAGTCGATAGGATACACATTGAGGAAACCACCCGACTGCATCACAAGGCAAGACCTCACATGGAATCCTTAAGGTCAAAGGAGAAGAGGAAGATCAAAGAACATATTACACCGAGAAATGGAGACAGAAATGAGAAGAATGAACAAAAATTGGATAGAACTAGAAAGGAAGTGGAAGGACAGAGTGATTGTGTTAGAGAATGCTGGACGGCGGCCTATGCCTCATTGGGAGTAACAGGCGTAACTAATATATTACTTACTTACTGACTTACGCCTGTTACCCCTCGTCGAGAAGCATAGGTTGCTCACCAGCATTCTCCATCCAACCATGTCTCAACAAATCATTTCCAGTTCGTTCCAGTTAACATTCATCCTTTTCATATCTGCTTCTATTTCCCGACGTA
Organism: Schistosoma mansoni; assembly: GCF_000237925.1. NCBI lineage: Eukaryota > Metazoa > Platyhelminthes > Trematoda > Strigeidida > Schistosomatidae > Schistosoma > Schistosoma mansoni. Next base: position 1,437,031 of record NW_017385989.1, on the reverse strand, counting down.
ATGTGTTCTTTGACCTTCCTCTTTTCCGCTTTTCTTCACCATTCCAAGTCAGGGGTTGCCTTGTAATGCACATTGGCGATTTCCTTAATGTATGTCCTATCCACTTCCAACGTCTTTTCCTAATTTCCTCTTCAGATGGAAGCTGCTCCTTCCTCTCCCATAAAACGCTGTTGCTGATAGTATCCGGCCAATGGATGTTGAGTATTTTGCGTAGACAACTGTTTATAAATACTTATACCTTCTTGACGATGGATGTAGTAGTTCTCCATGTTTCAACTCCGTACAGTAGAACAGACTGTCTTGACGTTCGTATTGAAGATTCTTACTTTGAAATTAGTTAACAGTTGTTTTGAGTTCCATATATTCTTCAATGTTGACAATGATAAGTAATCGTTATTTCTATAAAGGAAGACAGCAAATGTAGCAGCAGCCTCCACATCGATAGGCCTCCACATTCACAAAGGAAAAAGCAAGATTCTCAAATGCAACACGGAGAAACTCTGGAAGAGGTGGAAACATTCACATTCCTGGGAAGCATCATTGATAAACAAGGAGGATCGGATGCAGATGTAAAGGCGAGGATTGGCAAAGCAAGGACAGTATTCCTACAACTGAACAACATATGGAACTCAAAACAACTGTCAACTAATTTCAAAGTGAGAATCTTCAATACGAACGTCAAGACAGTCTGTTCTACTGTACGGAGTTGAAACATGGAGAACTACTACATCCATCGTCAAGAAGGTATAAGTATTTATAAACAGTTGTCTACGCAAAATACTCAACATCCATGGGCCGGATACTATCAGCAACAGCGTTTTATGGGAGAGGAAGGAGCAGCTTCCATCTGAAGAGGAAATTAGGAAAAGACGTTGGAAGTGGATCAGACATACATTAAGGAAATCGCCAATGTGCATTACAAGGCAACCCCTGACTTGGAATGGTGAAGAAAAGCGGAAAAGAGGAAGGTCAAAGAACACATTACGTCGGGAAATAGAAGCAGATATGAAAAGGATGAATGTTAACTGGAACGAACTGGAAATGATTTGTTGAGACATGGTTGGATGGAGAATGCTGGTGAGCAACTTATGCTTCTCGACGAGGGGTAATAGGCATAAGTAAGTTATACTTGTTTGGATTATATACTTATACATGTCTTCTTTAGTTCCCAGAGTTGTGAACAGTGATGTTTAACCATGTTGGGTGTGAAACAGTTATCCACCACAAACAATGGAATAGGGTTATGCAATTGAATTGATTGAATTTAGACATATAAACATTATCATTACCACTTGTGTAACGCTCTATGAATAATACGATAACATTTCTTAACGATGAAAACATACTTACATACTCGTGTTATCAGTCGTGAAGGAGAATACGCCGACCATCAACATTCTCCATTCAACTACGTAGTGGATAATCCTTTAGAGTCCTTTCCACTTGCTATTCATCCGATTCATATCTGCTTCCGATTATAAGATCAGTGTGTCCCCTGACATTCCTCTTTTTTGTCCTTTTTCAAGATTCCAAGTTAGCACTTGTCTCGTGATGCAGTTTGATGATCTTCACAATGTATTTCCCATCCGCCTCAAGTGTCTCTTCTTAGTTTCCACCTCAGCTGAAAGGTAGTTTGTTCTCTCCCACAAAAGGTTGTTGTTGATCGTATCCGGCAAATGAACATTGATCATCTCGCGTATATAATTGTTTACAAACACTTGTATATGTTTGATGATGGTTGAATTAGTTCTCCACGTTTCAGCTCCGTACAGTAGAATTAACTGTCTTCATAGTCGTATTGAAGATTGTGACTTTGATGTTGACTTGCAGATAGTTGTGTAGAGTTCCATATGTTGTTGAATTATAGGAATGCTGTCCTTGCTTTGTAATGATGAAAACATACTGACAGATAACTAATGAAACTTAAATGATTATAGTTGTTTGACAAAGATTATAAAACCTTAAAAGTTTATGGTTAAGTTTCTTTATAATAATATCGAAAAGAAATTTCATTATGTAAATAACTGCCTCGATATTGCCTAAAGTCACAAGCATTATAAGCAAAAGTGGATAGTGACTAGCAATGGAATCCACGACGCGCATTTCGTCCTATTTGAGACTCGTCAGCTGGATGTACCTGCATCTCAGAGTTGATACTCACTCTGGGACTCGAACCCAGTACCGTTCACTTCAAACGCCATCGGGTTATACACCTTTGCAATACTTTTAAACAAACTGATTAAAACATCGGCTGAATGAAGTAATTAATTAAAGAATAATAATGGGGAATTATCCATTTTGATCAGTTCGAGACATTGTAATGAATATTAACAATTGGATTACTAACAAAGCGACTTACTTTTCTAAGGTTTACTTTAAGTATACGTAGTTTTGAATAAAAAATAATCAATTTACATGTTGTATATCGTCAATATCAGAAGTGGGGGGAGAGTATTTACTGTATGTATAAGTGATAATGATGGAATGAAAAGGTAACGTTAGATTCTTTTAACCATTGGGATTCTTGATGAATATTACTTCCGAGATGGTGGAGAAGATTTGTAGCTCAGGTGGATGATTTTAATGGGGTTTTGTTCTGTGAAACCATTTATTGCAGGATTGATTTGTAGTGTTAACATCATTGTATCATGAAGTAGATGAATAAAAATGATACATGTATGGGATAAATTTTATGGGTTTCTTTCCCTTTCGGTCATGATTTTTATCCGCTTCAGGTATCACCATGGTATACACTAAAAATAGAGAGGGAGAGAGAAAGAGAGAGAGAGTAATTTAATAACCTTTTTTCAATTTTATGCCTGTCTATATAGTATATGTATTTATTAATGAATTGTATAAGATATGGAATTGACTTTTATGGATTAATGATTCTACAATTTTATATAGTCACCCCATTGCACAAGCAAGTGGATATCAGCACTCAGTAGCTAAGTAGATAACGCAATAGCGTTTGAAGTGAACCGTTCTGGGTTTGAGTCTCAGAGTGAACATTAACTCCGAGATGCAGGTACATCCAACTGATGAATCTCAAATAAGACTAAACGCGCGTTCTGGATGTCTTTCTTTCAAATATACGTCCATTTAAATAGTACATTGATATTCAACTCAGTTTTGAATACTTCATTTTAAATAAGATATTGTTTTGAAAAAATGTACATCATTTCTACTTAGTATTGTTTGTTTGAACCTTCCCATTGATGTTTTTAGGACTGTAACTGGTCAGTCTCTTATTGGCATATGTGCATACTGTGCGTATTGCCTC
>NW_017385989.1:1428910-1433548 GCF_000237925.1 Schistosoma mansoni | reverse complement strand
AGGCTTCACCTCTTCGAGAGCTTAGCCGTGAAGTGTGATTTAGTTGATAATCACTGTTTTGTACTTGGGGATTTCGGTTATTTCTCTATGAATTCTGGGGCACACTACTACGAAATCCGCTACCACATTGGCTATCTTCGTAGTTGGTCTTAATGTGCTTCACACAGACTTGGATGAAAGAAATTAATCATACTCGTCATGCGAAATTATATAAAATGGAAACTATAGTGTTTTATATCAGTTTAAGGTCAACTGTTCAGTTTGAGTAGAGACATTATTTCTCAATATTTAGTGACAACTAAATTATAACCCAATTTTTTAGGCTTCGAAAATTGAGGAGTCTCATAATAGGACGAAAAAGGCCGTCCAGTGCTTCCAAGTTTTCCATGGTGGTCTAGCTTCAATTGACTCATGATTTCAACTATGAAGTAATATGTGCCATCATTTATGTGAATCGTATTGTGGACTGGTGATTACCGGTGAAAAGTAAATTATTAAGTGAAAAACCTGTCTCTAAATGGAAGTAATGATATTTAATAACTTATTTATTTAAACACATAAATATTCATACAAAGGAGCACGAGATACATATGCGCCGCACAAATCTCATTTGTTTTGTGTGTGGGCTGTGATACTGCCCAGGTGCCCAAACCGAAGCAGGTGGTTTTCTTAGGGGGCCAAACCCAGAGCCTTTGACCGAAAGATCTGATTCACAAGGCAGTGGAGCATCGTGAGGAGATGCAGTCCCATGGTAGCTGGTGACCAACGATTGAATCATACGCCATTTGTTTCTTCAGGATACTGGAACCCATGTGCACCATTGGTTTGGAATCAGGGTTTTCCGACTCCCCTAGGTGGACTTTCTGTGTTCACCGACCCGGTTAAAGCGCCGGACATTCGCTTTTCATCCTCTCAATTTCGTAAACAATTTTCACATAGATGAACATTATCAACACATGGTTGTAAGATCTACATACTGTAGGTCACTCATAAATCAATGTAATAAATAATTAGAAGTCAAACTGGAGACTGTTGAATTTCATTGAAACCATGTAACCGACCTAAGTTAGACCACATCTGAAAACCTGGGAGCAATGAAAGGCATTTCTTGTTAGTAATGAACTCTTTAGCAGTGATCATTCATGACTCAGCACGCAGGACTCGAATTCAGAACCTTAAGTGAAATGATTCACTTATTCTACAACTTACATTACATTTTGAGCTTACTGTTATTTCATACAATTGATGATATTATTACCAATCACTCAACTTTTCTTTTATTCATTTTCATTATTTCACTATTGTCGTTATTCACATATTTATTGATAGAAATCTGTGCTACCAACAAGGTCGCTCAATGGTACTTGAAATAGAACTTGAAGCTTACCATATCTATATACGGATGAATTTGCGTGGATGATCGTTTTCTCAACCTAAGCTACACCATAAATGGTGACAAGTTATTTATGCTTGATGCAATGGTAAACTTTGGACGCAGATGTTGACAGATCTCAACAAAAACTCTTAATCCTTAACAACCTCTGGGGGATATAATGCATAACTTTAATTACAACGACTGACCTGTTTTAATGTGAAAATCATGTGTCCACGTGCTCCTAAAACAATGCATTTTGTTTTGAGTCATGTTTGCAGGAAAGATGAACCTTGGTTGAAATTGATCAAACGACTATTGGCAATTCACATCCTTATAATGTATGTACCTTCAACTACAAATCTATTAAGCTTATATTTGATCCTCTATTGAAGCGTATACTTTAAATTCATTGAATCTCTTCCTTCAAAATATATTTACTATAACTCCGCCTCTAGCTCCTCCGGGGGCTACTACCGGTCCCAAGCCCGGATAAAGAAGGAGGGCTGTCCCTGAAGTAATGTTACACCCATCGTAGCAACCCCCCCATTAGAAACGTCTTGGAGTACAAATACACCCGTAACAATATCTCATTCCCTTAGAATTGGTTTGTCATAATCTTCCCATTGACGTTTAGGACTGCAACTGGTCAGCATCCCATTGGCATATGTGCGTACTGTGCGTATTGTCCAATTAGAGACTGACTAGTTGCATTTCTAAACATCAATGGGAAGATTCAAACAAACAATATCAAGTGAATCTAAACGTCACCTCATTGCACAAGCAAGTGGCTATCAGGACTCAGTAGCTGAGTGGATAACGCAATGGTGTTTGAAGCGAAAGGTACTGGTTTCGAGTGCCAGAGTGAACATCAACTCTGAGATGCAGGTAAATCCAGCTGACGAGTCCCAAATAAGACGAAACGCGTATCCTGGCTTTCATTGCTAGCCACTATCCCTCTTTGCTTACAATATCTCATTCCATTAGTAGAACTATAAAGGAATTAAATAAATGTTAAATCATTATTTTTACTGAGCAGACCTACCAGACTTGCCTTCGTGAAGATATTTTACACTCCCACTATCCCTGAATTATTTAATGAATTTAAATAATATCTATCTAAATTAGTAGACCATAAAACAACCTGGCACACGTATAACAATAGACCTATCATAACAATTAAGGATAACTAATCAAGAAACCAAAGAAAGGAGATCTGAGCAAATGTGAGAACTACAGAGGCATCATTTTGCTGTCAGTACCAGGAAAAGTTTTCAACAGAGTGTTGCTAAACCGGATGAAAAACATAGTAGACGCCCGACTGCGAGATCAACAGGCTGGATTCCGTAAGGATCGGTCACACACAGACCAGATCGTGACACTAAGGATCATCGTTGAACAATCAATTGAGTGGAATTTGTCACTATACATCAAATTCAGAACCAACTAGACGATTTGGACTTCGCAGATGACCTGTCCCTCCTATTTCATACACATGAACAAATACAGACGAAGACAACTAATGTTGCAGCAGACTCTGCATCAGTAGGCCTCAACATAAATAAAGGAAAAAGCGAGATTCTCAAATACAACACAGAGAACACCATCCAGATCACAAATGATGGAGAAACTCTGGAAGAGGTGGAAACATTCACGTAGCTGGGAAGCATCGCTGATAAACAAGGAAGATCGGATGCAGATGTAAAGGCGGGGATTGGCAAAGCGAGAGTAGAATTTTTTAAAATTGAAGAACATATGGAACTCCAAACAACTGTCAACTAATTTCAAAGTGAGAATCTTCAATACGAACGTCAAGACAGTCTGTTCTACTGTACGGAGCTGAAACGTGGAAAACCAATACAAACATCATCAAACATGCACAAGTATTTATATACAATTGTCTACAAAAATTGCTCAACATTCACTGACCGGATGCCATCAGCAACAGTGTTTTATGGGAGAGGACAAACCAGCTTCCATCTGAAGAGGAATTAGGAAAAGACGTTGGATGTGGATAGGACATACATTGAGAAAATCACCAAACTGCATCACGAGGCAATCCCTAACTTGGAATCCTGAAGGGAAGCGGAAAAGAGGAAGGTCAAAGAACACATTACTTTGGGAAATAGAAGCAGATATGAAAAGGATGAATGTTCACTGGAACGAACTGGAAAGGATTGCCCACGGCATGGTTAGATGGAGAATGATGGTGTTCAGCCTATGCTCCTCCAGGCGTAAGTAAGTAATTAAGTATCATATCTTTCTTATGTTATTCTGTGCTCTCTGTTATGACACTAGAATTATCCTTAGCACACTGCTCCTACTACCAAAAAAATATCACAGTGCCTCCTACTAGGAATAATTGGTTTCCAACTATTACCTCATATGATTATAATTCATGGAACAAATATCCCCCCCCCGAAACAATTTATGAACCATATAATTCCATATAGTCAAACTTTATATCATTGTCATTTACATGTAACGTTACTCTCGATATGAACCTGAATATACTTGACGACTAGTTTTACATTCCATAATTGTTTTCAGAGTATCATTTACTTATTTATTTGGAATTTCAGTAGTTGATGACATTTTTATAACTTTATATGATCTATCTTATATGTTATATATAATTCATCTATTTTAAATAATAAACGTTCCATTCCTTTCAAGCCAGTTTGTTCATATCCTGGCAACTATTATACTGATCCTTTTTTATAAAGGGGAATTAATGTTCAATAATGTATAACTCTGATAAAATCTGGAAGTTACGGATATGTGACTACTATTCAGGTCTAAATGATGAATAATCATTGATGCATTTGGAATGATGATAAGAATGAGGTTTATGGGAGATCTTATTGATTTCAGTCGTGGAATTCATGAATTAATGTAAGCTAGGCATATATTGGAAACCTAGAAGGACTGAATGGGAGTTTCGTCCTAGTATGAGGCTCCTCAACAGTACGCGTCCACGACCCTGCAGTAATATTCTAATCCAGAACACTCGGTCTCGCATGAGAACGCTTAACCTCTAGACGAGTGAATCAGTATCCAAAGGTGTTAATGTTTAACTTCCATTAATCCATGAATGGCTGCGAAACCATCCATCCATTGTCTTAGGTTTTTTTTGATGTAGGTTTGTTCTCTGAGCTGGATGGTTTAGTCGTGGAGCTTTCATCGTCCTTCTGAATGACACCATCAGTACAAACTTCGGGTAGAAGTGAAGTGTTTGAATTTCTCCACGACCAAACCATCCAGCT
>NW_017385989.1:1363019-1428710 GCF_000237925.1 Schistosoma mansoni | reverse complement strand
TGAACACCATCATCTCCCATCTAACCATGCGTGGCACATCCTTTCCAGTTCGTTCCAGTGACCATTCATCCTTTTCATATCTGCTCTATTTTCCCAAAGTAATGTGTTCTTTGACCTTCCTCTTTTCCGCTTCCCTTCAGGATTCCAAGTTAGGGATTGCCTCGTGATGCAGTTTGGTGATTTTCTCAATGTATGTCCTATCCACATCCAACGTCTTTTCCTAATTCCTCTTCAGATGGAAGCTGGTTTGTCCTCTCCCATAAAACACTGTTGCTGATGGCATCCGGTCAGTGAATGTTGAGCAATTTTTGTAGACAATTGTATATAAATACTTGTGCATGTTTGATGATGTTTGTATTGGTTTTCCACGTTTCAGCTCCGTACAGTAGAACAGACTGTCTTGACGTTCGTATTGAAGATTCTCACTTTGAAATTAGTTGACAGTTGTTTGGAGTTCCATATGTTCTTCAATTTTAAAAAATTCTACTCTCGCTTTGCCAATCCCCGCCTTTACATCTGCATCCGATCTTCCTTGTTTATCAGCGATGCTTCCCAGCTACGTGAATGTTTCCACCTCTTCCAGAGTTTCTCCATCATTTGTGATCTGGATGGTGTTCTCTGTGTTGTATTTGAGAATCTCGCTTTTTCCTTTATTTATGTTGAGGCCTACTGATGCAGAGTCTGCTGCAACATTAGTTGTCTTCGTCTGTATTTGTTCATGTGTATGAAATAGGAGGGACAGGTCATCTGCGAAGTCCAAATCGTCTAGTTGGTTCTGAATTTGATGTATAGTGACAAATTCCACTCAATTGATTGTTCAACGATGATCCTTAGTGTCACGATCTGGTCTGTGTGTGACCGATCCTTACGGAATCCAGCCTGTTGATCTCGCAGTCGGGCGTCTACTATGTTTTTCATCCGGTTTAGCAACACTCTGTTGAAAACTTTTCCTGGTACTGACAGCAAAATGATGCCTCTGTAGTTCTCACATTTGCTCAGATCTCCTTTCTTTGGTTTCTTGATTAGTTATCCTTAATTGTTATGATAGGTCTATTGTTATACGTGTGCCAGGTTGTTTTATGGTCTACTAATTTAGATAGATATTATTTAAATTCATTAAATAATTCAGGGATAGTGGGAGTGTAAAATATCTTCACGAAGGCAAGTCCTACATCAAAATCACCCATCTGAGCTACAAATCTTCACCATTGTCTTAGGTAGATATCTGTCTCTGCCCGACACAGATTGTACTCCACTGGTCACGGCTTCTCACTAGAACTCCAGGAAATCATCTTGGAGACAGTTAATAGTGAGCACATGATAATTATGATCAGAATAGGGTTTGTGAAGATTGTAGTAATTTCAATATTTGGACTCATGAGTCCATGTAGTAGAACGAAAAGTCCATCCAATGCTTCCAGGTTTACAATGGTGGTCTAGCTTACATTGACTTCTGAATTCAAATATTGGCATTTAGAATTCGCTAAATAATTGAAATAGGGTATTTTTTATTTTTAATTCCCTCGTTATGCCTTGTATATTCTAAAATAGACAGCGGTTCTACACTATAGAATAGATATAAAATGATTCATTCATTCCAATATTGTTTTTACTAACCTCCTATTCCATAAATGAGTTCTTATCTTGTGGCACTTTGATCTGACTCCGATTTGGATTGACATATGAGCGTGAATATAAATCTTCCATTTAACTCCTTATATTAAGTCTAGACTAACCCTGTCTGTGTGACAGTGGCAATAAGAAGCAAAATATAGGTGGCAATGGATAGATTTATTTCAATCACTCTGTTATTCATACAAACATTCAGAATGAAAAGCGGGAGAGCGAAGAGAAGAACAGAAGAAAAGTGAGCCAACTCGACTTGATCGAGGGCGACTTAGTATTTATAACCAGAATAAAATAAACTATGGTGAATGAGGTAAACGGTACACAAATATCTGCTCATATGAAAACAGTCAAGATTAATAAGAGAATAATTGATAGGTTCAAAGTGTGACAGACCAGCGTAGCAACAGCCTCAGCAGCAGTAGATCTCAATGTACACAAAGAGAAAAGTAACATTCTCCGATACAATACAGCATGCACCAATCATATCACACTTGACGGAGAAGCTTTGGAGGATGTAAAAACCTTCACATATCTGGGCAGCATCATTGATGAACACGATGGATCTGATGCAGATGTGGGGGCGAGGATCGGCAAAGCAAGAACAGCAACTGAAGAACATCTGGAACTCAAAACAACTGTCAACCAACACCAAGATCACAATTTTCAATACAAATGTGAAAACAGTTCTACTGTATGCGGTGGAAACTTGGAGAGCTACGAGGACCATCGTCCAGAAGATACAAGTTTTTATTAACAGTTGTCTACGCAAAATACTTCGGATCCGTTAGCCAGACACTATCAGCAACAACCTACTGTGGGAGAGAACAAACCAGGTTCTATCCAGCGAAGGAAGAAATCAGGAAGAAGTGCTGAAAGTGGATAGAACACTCATTGAGGAAACCACCCAACTGCGCAACAAGGCAAGCCCTCACATGGAATCCTGAAGGTCAAAGGAGAAGAGGAAGATCAAAGAACACATTGCACCGGTAAATGGAGACAGACATGAGGAGAATGAACAAAATTGGATAAAACTAGAAAGAAAGGCCGAAGACAGAGTGTGTTGGCGAATGCTGGTAGGTGGCCTATGCTCCATTAGGAGTAAAAGGCGTAAGTAAATAAGTAAGTAAGTCAAAATGTGACTGAAGAAAATTTAATAAACTGGTTTGTCTGGAAGCTTAAATAACCCATGTAAGCTTGACATAATATAAGACACTAGAATTACATAACAAACTATCTTTCATTATATTCTTGATATAAGAAAAACCTGGATCGAAACTCATTGATTGAATGATTGAATAAAATAATCAGATTATGAATTTTTCACTTCCTTTTCTCAAATATGTCAATCTTACTCTATAAGTCTGTAATAATAAAGCATATCCGAATACAACTTTTTCCCCATAAACTACATTGAATTCATTTGTTTTCAGCTAAGATCTATCAGTCAAATGATTAAAGAAGAAAAGTGATTTTGTTCTTTAATCAAACATATATATCAGCATGAGGTTGTGAAGATTGTTAAGTTTTTGATTGAGATCATGAATCGATTGATGTGAGATCACCAATGAAAAGCTGAAAGCACTGGACTTCCTTTTCATCCTAGTATGAGACTCCTCAGCAGTGAGCAGTGAAGGATCGTGGATGAGTACTGCTTAGAAGTCCCGTAGGATGAAACGGACGTACAGTGCTTCAAGGTTTTTGAATATATATATATATATATATATATATATATATATATATATATATATACATATGATGGACTACAGTGCAAAGTCGTCTATGAAAGACAACTGAAAGATACATTCCAAGTGAAGACCAGAGTCAAACAAAGCTGCTTATTCCTTCTACCTCTCTTATATTCTCTCGCCTTTCTCTTCCTTCTAATGGTAATCAGTGGAGCTCAACCAGGTCTGTTGGAAGATATCAACTCACTAAAGACATTGGTAAATAGTTGCTCAATTTCGTGGGTTGTTTGAAGTTAGACATTAACACCGTTGGATGCCGTCTCAGTGGTCTATCGGTTAAGTGCTCTGGCGCGAGACTGTTAGGTTCTGGGTTCGAATCTCGCGAGGTAGGATTGTGGATGCGCACTGCTGAGGAGTCCCATAATAAGACGAAACGGCTGTCCACTGCTTCCAGGTTTTCCATGGTGGTCTAGCTTCAATTGATTCATGATCTCAAATATATAAAATTACTAAAATCTCCACAAAACCCCCTTCTGATAATGATTCGTATTAACCAAGTTGCTATGTGAATACTAGTCCAAGAGACTAGAAATCAGTTAGAATAAATCTAAATATTAAGAAGTTGGTGGTAATCGTAATGAAACTATGAATTTAAGCTTCATTATAGCTGATACGACTGCTTAAACTTGTGATCAACCCTTAAAAGACTAAACAAACATAAAATCGGTTATTAATCAGAAAGCAATTCATGAACTCATTGAGTTGCTAGTACGAAATCGAATGCTTATGTGTTTTGTTCTATTTACATAAATGACTATGAGTGAAAATAAATGAATTCTACTATTCAAAATCTATTAAAATAGAAAACTGATATAAAAATAAGCAAAGATGGATAGTGGCTAGCAATGGAATCCAGGACGCGTGTTTCGTCCTATTCGGGACTCATCAGTTGGATATACCTGCATCTTGGAGTTGATGTTCACTATGGGACTCGAACCCAGATGCACATATACCAATTAGAGACTGAACAGTTGCAGTCCTAAACATGCCTGAACACCGATTACCACGACGCGCAATGCTGACTAGTGTAGGGGATGGTTAGAAGAAAGTTAGGGGCGGCCAAACCAAAACGTGGCATCAGAGCATGAAGTCACTAACTTCTAGTCTGAGTCATGTTGGTAGATGCAAACTACCTGGTCGGGGTCCGCGTGACTATCGTAACCAATGGTTGGAGACTTTGTGTGACATGGCTGAGAATCGATCACAATGGCGTAGGTGTATATACTCTTTGTCTTCCCTTAAACCTTGAGATTAAAATTGCTTCATAACCTTCTTCCTTCTTATACTATATCCTTATATACAACCTATCTTTTATATACTACCACCATTAAATTAACTACTATGAATCCGGTGTTGATCTTGTTGTGCTAACGAGGTATGGGAACTTGGACCGATGCATATATGTGCCTGGTCCAACGTTGTAGCTGACTGACTGACTGACTGAGTCCTAAACATCAATGAGAAGATTCAAAAACAAACATACTAAGTGATATAACAATAGGTTAAGATAGATTTTCTTCGCCTAAAAAAATCATTCAACTAATATGATCACGTAATCTGTTGATATGGGAAGGAAAAACCTGATTTTTTTTGTTTCTATATCCTATTTTAATGATAATTGTCACGAAGATTTTAATGATTAGTAATGATAGAAAGGTTTTATACAAAGAAGGGTTCATGAAAATGAATAGAAGTAGATACAAAAGGGAAGGATCAATAGATGTTAGTTTATTGAATGCTGTATAAGCTGATCAAATTATATAGTCTTTTATATATTGATTTCTAATCATTCCATTGATATTGATTTATAGTTACTTATTTACTTACTTACTTACTTACGTCTGATACCACTTGTTGAGGAGGATAGACCAACCACCGGTATCTTACAACCAGACCTATCATGAACAATCATTTCCAGTTCTTTCTTTTCACTTGCTATTCATTCTTTTTATATCTCCTTCCAATTCTAGGCATTGTGTGTTCTTTGGTCTTCAACCTTTCTGTTTCCCTTCAGGATTCCAAATTGGTACTTGCTTCGTGATGTAGTTTGATGATTTCCACAATGTATGTTTCATCCACCTCAAGTGTATCTTCGTAGTTTCCTCCTCAGCTGGAAGCTTGTTTGTTCTCTCCTACAATAGGCTGTTGTTGATGATATCCGGTCAACGGACATTATATATCTTATTTAGACAATTGTGTATCAATATTTATACACGTTTGATGATGTTTGTAGTAGTTTACCAAGTTTAAACTCGGTATTATCCTGGCGTTCGTATAGAAGATTATGACTTTGATGTTGGCTTACAGACAGTTGTTTTGAGTTCCATTTATTCTTCAACTGTAAGAGTACAACCGTAACTTTGTCAATCCTCGAATTTACGTCTGCATCAGATCCTCCTTATGATTTGTGGTTAAACTTTAAATAATAAACATTAACTGAATACCATGAATTGTTGTAGAAAATTATTTGATTGTATATAACTATTAGCAAAATTTTATAACAAATCAAAATGCATAATAATAAATGAGTCCCAGAGTGAACATCAACTCTGAGATGCAGGTACATCCAGCTGACTAGTCCCAAATAGGACAAAACGCTCGTCAACCTGGATTCCACTTCTAGCCACTATCGATCTTTGCTTACCATGCTTGTGAATTTAGGCTATATCGAGGCAATACGCACAGTATGCACATATGTCAATAAGAGACTGACCAGTTACAGTCCTAAAAACATCAATGGGAAGGTTCAAACAAACAATACTAAGTAGAAATGATGTACATTTTTTCAAAACAATATCTTATTTAAAATGAAGTATTCAAAACTGAGTTGAATATCAATGTACTATTTAAATGGACGTATATTTGAAAGAAAGACATCCAGAACGCGCGTTTAGTCTTATTTGAGATTCATCAGTTGGATGTACCTGCATCTCGGAGTTAATGTTCACTCTGAGACTCAAACCCAGAACGGTTCACTTCAAACGCTATTGCGTTATCTACTTAGCTACTGAGTGCTGATATCCACTTGCTTGTGCAATGGGGTGACTATATAAAATTGTAGAATCATTAATCCATAAAAGTCAATTCCATATCTTATACAATTCATTAATAAATACATATACTATATAGACAGGCATAAAATTGAAAAAAGGTTATTAAATTACTCTCTCTCTCTTTCTCTCTCCCTCTCTATTTTTAGTGTATACCATGGTGATACCTGAAGCGGATAAAAATCATGACCGAAAGGGAAAGAAACCCATAAAATTTATCCCATACATGTATCATTTTTATTCATCTACTTCATGATACAATGATGTTAACACTACAAATCAATCCTGCAATAAATGGTTGTGAATTTATGTGGAAACTCAATATTAGAATAGGATTTAATAAGAATGAAAACTTTGGGTTCACTTTTAGTTGAAAGTTTTACAGTTAGATTTTACAAAGTTTCATTGTCAGTGTTTTGCTAACTCTGGAAATGAAAATTATGCTTGTTGGTAGGTAGTATTTATAAGGAATAGAACACAGTTGAGAGGGAGGTACTAGTAAGGTACTAGTTTTATTGTGGGACTCCTCAGCAGAGCGTACTCACAATCCCGCTCGCGAGACTCGAACCCAGGACCTATCAGTCTCATGCACAGACGATTAACCACTAGACCAGTGAGCCAACCGGCATCCAACAGTGTTAATATCTATCTTCAACTAATCCACGAAAACGAACAACCGTCCACCATTGTCTTCAGTGAGTTACTATCTCACACAAACATGGTTGAAATCCACTGGACACAGGTTCTTATGGATTCAACTATAAAATTACCAAAATCTCCACAAAACACCATTCTGATGCTATATATATGCAGGAAGGTAACGAGTAATGAAGAACGCAGTTATCATGGCTACTCATTTTTTTAATACACTTCAAACAGTGCCAGTTCCTGCATATGATTTCGTCGACATTTCAGTGAAGCCTCGAAGTTTGAATTCGTTTTAATTCAAATCAATGATATAATGATATTACTTACTTACTTGCGCTTGTTACTCTCAATGGAGCATAGGCTGCCGACCAGCATTCTCCAACTCACTAAGTCCTCGGCCTTCCTTTCTGGTTCTATCCAACTTTTTGTTCATTCTTCTCATGTCTGTCTCTATTTCTCGGCGTAACGTGTTCTTTGGTATTCCTCTTCTCCTTTGGCCTCGACGATTCCATGTGAGGGCTTGTATTCTTCGCAGTAGGGTGATCTCCTCAATGTGTGTCCTATCCACTTTCAGCACTTCTTCCTGATTTCTTCCTCTGTTGGATAGAATCTGGTTTGTTCTCTCCCACAGTAGGTTGTTGTTGATAGTGTCTAGCCAACGAATATTGAGTGTTTTGCATAGACAACTGTTACTAAACACCTGTATCTTCTGGATGATGGCTTTCGTAGTTCTCCACGTCTCCGCCCCATACAGTAGAACCGTCTTGACATTTGTATTGAAAATTGTGATCTTGGTGTTGGTTGACAATTGTTTTGAGTTCCAGATATTCTTCAATTGTAAATATGCTGCTCTTGCTTTGCCGATCCTCGCCTTCACATCTGCATCAGATCCACTATGTTCGTCAATGATGCTGCCCAGATATGTGAAGGTTTTCACATCCTCCAAAGCTTGTCCATAAAGTGTGATATGATTGGTGCATGCTGTATTGTATCGGAGAGTCTTGCTTTTCCCTTTGTTTAGATTGAGACCTACTGATGGATATAATGATATTAGTGAATTGTTATACTTTAATTATAAAGCTAATTTATTGTATTACCACAGTTACATGTATAATTCATCGTAATTATATATCCTCAATGTCTATTTTATACATACATAGAAACATACATGGGTATATACATGATGATGCATTTGCATTTAAGTGATTACATTAGTATGTCAACTTTATACAATCCATTTCCCATTACTCTGATACAATATTCTCTAAAACAAATGAGTGAATACAATAATCAGGCGTATTTTTTTACTTACAATTCATATACTACTAGTACCGATACTATTATTACTACTGCTACTACTACTACTACTACACGTATCTTATTTATCTAATTACGATTCAGATAGAATGTAAAAACAAAAAAGAAGGGATAATTTACATTGAATATACCAGGAATTTCAGTAAAGTAATCAGTTAATTGGAACTGATTACTCTTTTTTTTCCTTTGAGTTGAAAAAAACAACAACGTTTGACTATTGTTTAACTAAGCTACCTTACACTGATTGATACTGAAGAGTTATGCATTCATATTATAGTGATACCAGTAGATAAAATCGAGGAATTACTGACAGAATAGGAAAAATGATGTATCTTAATAAGGATATTACACAGCTATGTAAGCAAAGTTGGGTAGTGGGTAGCAGTGGAACCCAGTACATGCATTTCGTCCTATTTGAGATCCGTCAGCTGGATGTACTTACATCTCAGAGTTAATGTTCACCCCGAGACTCGAACTTAGTACCTTTCGCTTCAAACGCTATCGCGTTATCCCATTGTTGTTTTGGGACTGCAGTTGATCAGTCTCTTGTTGGCATATGTGCATCCTGTGCGGACTGCCTTGGTATTGACTTCGGTTACAAGCTTTATAAGCAAAGATGGATAGTGGCTAGTAGTGGAATCCAGGACGTGAGTTTTTTCCTATTTGGGACCCGTCACATATGCCAAAAAGAAACTGAACAATTGCAGTCCTAAAACAACAATGGGAAGATACAGGCAGGCAAAACTATGTGAGCATATCACATAGTTTATGATAAGACCGTCTGTCGTACGAATACAGACCTCTTTTTTAGGAAGTTACGGATCATCTAAACCGAGTGCATCATTCCACAATGAATAGACTACAAGATCCTGATGTGGGCTCTTTTGGGATAATTTTACAAGTTTGACCATTCATTTGTGACTACTTATGAAGAATGTACTGTAAAATCTTTACACTTTCATTCTAAAGACTACATCTGCTTACTTACTTTACTTACTTACTTCCGCGTGTTACCCCTCATTCAGTATCATAGGCCGCACACCAACATTCTCTATTCAAACCGGTCCCAGCCAATCCTTTCCAGATCTTACCAGTTAATATTCATCCTCTTCATATCTGCTTCTATTTCCCGGCGTAATATATTCTTTGGATTTCCTCTTTTCGGCTTCCCTTCCGGGATCCAAGTTACGGCTTGCCTCGTGATACAGTTTGGAGATTTCCTTAATGTATGTATTTAGATATTTTACTGGGAGAACAACTCGATCACTCATGGTTTTTATGTGACCTAGCAATTAAAGGAATATTATGCAATTGAAAATAATGAGTAATTAGGTTGTATAATACGATTGGTTGAGTAGGACTCATCACTGTACATCAACTTCCTTGACCATGAGAGGGTGTTTGACAATGTAGATAGGAGAACATTATGGAACATTCAACACTATGTAGTGAGTAGCTGAGAAAATCGTCAAAATCATCTGAAATTCATACGACAGATTATAGTGCAAAGTCATGCATGGAGGACAACTGATAAATGCATTCCAAGTGTAGGTAGGAATCAGACAAGGCTACTTACTCCCTCCCTCTCTCTCACCTTTCCCTTTCTTCTAGTGGTTGAATAGACTACTAAGACCTCAACTTCTGAGGAGGAGAACGAAATACAATGTATAGATTGGTTGTTACTAATTGATTTCGACTTCGCAAATGACCTGGCTATTCTATCACATACACGTGAACAAATGCAGATGAAGACAAGAGAGAAAGAAAGATCCTCAGATATAAAAAGAAGAACACCGACCAAACCAATCATGATTGATGGAGAAACTCTAGAACAAATGGAATCTTTCACGTACCTGGGAAGCATCATCTGTGAACAAGGAATATCCGATGCAAACGTAAATGAGAGGATTGGCAGAGTAAGGACAGCATTCCTACAACTGGACAACATATGGATCTCAAAACAACTGTCAACTATCATCATAGTCAAAATCTTCAATACGAATATCAAGACAGTTACTTCTGCTATATGGAGCTGAAACGTGGAAAACTAACACAACCATCAACAAACATGTATAAGTATTTATAAACAATTTTATACTCAAGATAATCAATGTCCGTTTGACGGATACCATCAACAATAGTCTACTGTGGGAGAGAACAAACCAGCTTCAATCTGAAGAGGAAATTAGGAAAACAAGTTGGACGTAGATAGGACATACATTGAGGAAATCATCAAACTGCATCACGAGGCAATCCCTAACTTGGAACCTCGAAGTAAAACGGAAAGGAGGAAGACCAAAGAACATACTGCACTTAGAATTGGAAGCAGACATGAATAGGATGAATAGCAAATGAAAAGAACTGGAAAGGATTATTCATGACAGAGTTGGATAAAGAATACTTCTGATTGGTCTATGCTCCTCAATGAGTCGTCACAGGCGTAAGTAAGTAAGCCTGAAAAAAGCAAAAATGTAACATTTAGTATTGTTTGTTTGAATCTTCCCATTGATGTGTTAGGACTGCAACTGGTCAGTCTCCAATTGGCATATGTGTATACTGTGTGTATTGCCTCGATTTAGCCTAAATTCACAATCATGGTAAGCAAAGATAGATAGTGGTTAGTAGTGGAATCCAGGATGCGCGTTTCGTCTCATTTGAGACTCGTCAGATGGATGTACCTACATCTCAGAGTTGATGTTCACTCTGGGACTCCAACTCAGTACCTTTCGCTTCAAACGCCATCGCGTTATTCACTCGGCCACTGAGTCCTGATAGCCACTTGCTTGTGCGATGGGGTGAAGTTTAAATTCATATAGTATTGTTTGTTTGAATCTTCTCATCAATGTGTCTAAGAGTGAACATCAACTCTGAGTTACAGGTACATCCATCTGACGAGTCTCAAATAGGACGAAACGCGCATCCTGGATTCCACTGCTAGCCACTATCCAAAAATATATCAGTTTTTTAAAATGAACCGTTCAATTCGAAAAAAATAAAAAACATCTTTGAGGTCAATTAAGTATAAAATCTTATGTTAAGTAAAATCTTAAGATCTATGATCTAAATAAATATGTTTCCCCCCCCCTTTATTATATATTTCCAATATCACACATTATAATCTTCCACTTAATAGTTGACCGAATTTGTAATTACACCATATTTCTCGCTCTCACATCTTATTTGATCTAATATTTATTCGGATCGTAGATCTTAAAATTTCCACTTAACATATAAGCTGATTCAAAATGAACATTCGATACGTGTCATTTCAACATTACCAATTTTATTCTATTTTGTTTGATAATCCTTAATTCATAACTTCAAACAATTCGCTTTAATTAGAAGGGGTTTTGTGTACATTTCAGTATTTTCATAGTTGAAAGCATGAGTCAATTGAAGCTAGACCACCATGGAAAACCTAGAAGCACTAAACGGCCGTTTCGTCCTATTATGGAAATGGCGCGAGATTGGTAGATCCTGGGTTCGAATTTCACGAGTGTGGGATCGTGGATGCGCACTGCCACTGGGTAGTTCCATAATAGGACGAAACGACCTTCTAGTGCTTCCAGGTTTTACATGGTGATCTAGCTTCAATTGACTCATGATTTCAATTCACTTTAAGTTAAACGTGTCCTTTTTTTGAGGATTATTAATTTGGATATATGAATTGTAAAAAGTGAAGAAAATTCGATTACACGAATATTCTTCATTCAATAACTTACTGACGAGTACCAAATAAGGTGAAAACTAGATCGTCGATTATCTTCAACAACTACCTTACTTATGAATATATTGAACGCGATGATGGATCAACCAAACCAGTAACCACATACCAACTTCATCTGCGGAATTGAATATGCATTAAGAAGGATTTGACATTCATGACAATTTTCAATACCCAGTGATTAATCTATGATAAAGAAAAGGAAATATGAGAAGAAAGCAGAGATGCATTCTTTGAAAAGATGTGATTCATAATTGTTTTAAATATAAAGTTGTAACGAAGGTTGTCTTCATGTAAAGAAGGTTAAATGTACAATAATAGGCAACAGAGTTTTGCAGTGCAATATTTTCAGCAGTCCATACACTAAATTAGTCATCAGTCTTGCAAGATCAGGTCGATTCTCAGTAAGCAGTGTAGGAACAAAAGTACTTTAAGAAAATCGCTCGGTCAAAATGAGAGTTAGAAACAAGAATTCTCTCTGTAGAACAACAAAGACATCATATTTGATATTGAATAGTATAGTGAAGGCAGTTTTCAGTCTCGTTACAAATATACAATGTACATGCAATCATTTACAACTACAATGAAGGAAAATAAAACCACAAGTACAGAACAACATTATAGCTGAATTTGATAAATCTATCGTTATATATATGCTTTACAGTTTCGTACCCTATTCGAATCTTCACCACATCATCACATCACATATTCCTCTGTAGTCACTCTCGTATTGATAAGTATGTCAATATGTATAATTGTGTTGTATTCTACTGATGACGATAGATATAAGTAATATGTATCACCAATCGTAAGTGAAGTACCTGACAGCAGAAGGTTAAGAAGATCAAATGAATGTGAGCGAGAACCACGAATGTTTTGTTTGGAAACAAAAGAACAATGAAGTTTCTGATGATTGATTGACATTTTGTAAATGAAGTATTTACTTTATGGTTCTCAGATTTTTTGAAGTTGTCCTATTATTTTTGTATTCAGTTACTAACGATTGTCCCAACTTGCATTCTTGTTCACTACATAATAACTTCGGTTTGGGGATATTATACGGTGTAAACTGTGGATAAAACTCTAACGAAGTAAAATGAACTCACATAATTTGCATCAATCTTTGTTTTTACTTGGCTTTCATCCGAGTCAGCCTTTTCAGAGGAGACGACAAACCAACTTCCAGCTGAAGAGGAAATTAGGAAAAGATGTTGGAAGTGGACAGGATATACATTAAGGAAATCACCAAACTGTATTACAAAGCAAGCCCTAACTTGGAATCCTGAAGGGAAGCGGAAAAGAAGAAGGCCAAAGAACACATAACGTCGGAAAATAGAAGCAGATATGAAAAAGATGAATGTTAACTTGAATGAAGTGGAATGGATCGCCAAGGACACGTTCTGGATGGCGAATGCTGGTGGGCGACCTATGCTCCTCCACGAGGGGTAACAGGCGTAATTAAGTTTGTTTTGCTCTCTATAAGGAAAAAAGCTACTTATTATTTCAAAAACCTTTGTTCATTTCATCAACTACCAAACTGATCAGTAGACTAACCATCATACATCTGATTATTTCATCTTCTTCTGAATGATTGATCTAATATCTATTTGTATAATTCCCTCTATTTTTACTTTTCTTCTTCATTTTATTTTTTATTTTATTTGAGTAATATACTACTCAATTCAATGTTATCCAATTAATTAATTAATTCAAATGAATAGAGAACAACCACTGATTATTATTGTTTACTTAAATGGTTAGTTTTCAATGTTGATTTATTCATTAGATAGAAAAATGAAACAAGCTTATATGGTCTATTCATTGTTGTTATTGTCGTCGTTGATAGGGTTGTTTACCTTGTTAACTCACTGGTAAATGAAGTGAATCAATGGATGTGACCGATATATATATGTCTGTGTGTATGATGTTGATGACATCTCAAAAGGAAAAGGGAAAAAAGGACTAGAATATCATAAATGACCTTTATTTGGAAAGATTGAATAAAAATTTCCTGATTAGTTATTATTTTTATTCAATTAGTACAATCTCAACTGATTTCATATCAAGCTAGATCAGTACTGGAAATCTGAAAACTCTGGACGGCTATTTAGTTCTAGTATGGGACTGCTCATCATTGTGCATCCACGATCACGCACAAGGGTTTCGCACACGAACGCTTGACCTCTAGAACACTGAGCCGGTATACGACTGTGTCTGGTTCGAGCCCTGCTTGCGGGATTGTGGATGTGATGAAGAGCCTCACACCGGGATGGGACGGCCATCCAGTGCTTACAAGTTTTCAATGGTAGTCTAGCTTTGATCGATTCTTGAGTTCAACTGTGAATATACAACAATCTCCACAAATCCCCGTACTGTAAAAGTAATGACTGACTTAAACCAGATACTTATTGGAAATCACGAAATACTAGATAATGATTTCATTCTTCTTTTGGGCTTATCTGTAGTGTACACCCATAGTTCACAAGATTTACGGTTTATGTTCGTCAGGTCTCTAAATGACCATGTTATCAATGAAGCACTGAGTTAATGGTCACTGTTTCCCATCCCCGACTTTAGTCGATTTGTCAATTTGTAATAATTATCTGTTAATATTAATAAGGCCTAACTCAGACCGATAGGATTGAACTTTATTTGAAACCGGTTATAATTAAATCTTCAAGTATTGTTTATAGTGTTGTTCTATAATAAACATTCGATTCGTTTATGAGTAGGAAAATCACCCATCAATATGACATTCATTTAATGATTTCGGCATAAACAAATTATGAACATAACTATTGTCTCAGTAGAACTGTTGTGTGAGTTACTAATGTCCACATAAGTAGTATATAGCGCTAGTCCGGCATTCGATGTATTTCAGTAGAAGACGGACAACGAAAGAACGGAAATGAAACACAAAATGCATGAGCGATAAAAATCAGAGACAACGGACTGATATTTGCAGAAAGAACGGTCAAGATTGCGACAGTTGATTGGTGACTTGAAAAATAACTATTTACTGTATGTAAGCGAACATGGATAGTGGCTAGCATTAGAATCCAGGTCGCGTTTTCGTCCTATTAGGGACTCGTCAGCTGGATTTACCTGCTTCTCAGAGTGGATGTTCACTCTGGGACTCGAACCCAGTACCGTTTCGCTTCAAACGCCATTGCGTTATCCACTCAGCTACTGTATGGTTATCAGATTTTAGTGAGATATTCTGTAATATTCGCATCCCCAGTAGATTCAGTTGTCCCCATTCGTCTACTTATTCACTACAAAACTATACCATTAGACTTAATCAATAACTATGTAATCACTTTAGAGACCGTAGATTAGTCTTGAATAAAGAGATGAACATTTCGATGAAGTAAATTTTCTTAAAATTGAACATTTTTCAAATAAGAAATCACATTCAATTAGTGAATGTTGAAATATTTGGGTCAAAAAACAAAAAAGGGTATGTAGAAAGGAAACTTGGTTTAAAATGAAACCTCAATTTTAAGTCACGAAATCAAGTTATAGAAAACTCTTTATATTAGGAACATTAAATGTCAGTGTTAGTTAGTTGACCCTCCCCCCCTATCATTATTAAGTAACAATGATGATTAAGACTCCTATTATATTGAAAGACTGACAACCGTATGAACGAATACAAATATAGACATTCTTCGAAAAATCGACAAACCATACAGTAATACTCATTTGCAAAGTGTCAATCAACCGTCTCGAATTTCACCTTTCCTTTATTATCATAGTAAACATTCAATGTTCTCCTTCTTTTCTCTTTGATCTTCTTAACCTTCTGCTGTCAGGTACTTCACTTACGATTGGTGATACATACTACTTATATCTATCGTCATCAGTAGAATACAACACAATTATACATATTGACATACTTATCAATACAAGGGTGATTACAGATGAATATGTGATGTGATGATACAGTGAAGATTCGAATAGGGTACGAAACTGTAAAGCATATATATAACGATAGATTTATCAAATTCAGCTATAATGTTGTTCTGTACTTGTGGTTTTATTTTCCTTCATTGTAGTTGTAAATGATTGCATGTACATTGTACATTGTAACGAGACTGAAAACTGACTTCATTACACTATTCATTCCCACATATAATGTCTTTGTTGTCCTGCTGAGAGAATGCTTCTTTCCAACTCTTATGTTCTTTACAACCTTTATTATTCCGAATCAACCACGACATTGTGGCCAAGCAATTTTCTTATAGTTCGATTCTTTCTACACTGCTGACTAAGAATAGACCTGATCTTGCAAGGCTGATGACTAATACAGTGTATGGACTGTTGAGAATATTGCACTGCAAAACTCTGTTGCTTATTATCGTGTATTTAGCCTGCTTTGCATGAACAAAACCTATATTCTTGTTGGAACTGATACCCTCGAGGGATTTTGTTCACGCATAACCCACCTTCACACGTAGGAAATGAATTATAATCAGAAACACTGTTGACATAAAAATAAACTGATCTTGTGTGTAAAAGATTAATCGAGTGACCAATAAAGAGAAACAAGTAATTGACAAAAGATTATAACCAGTTGAACAGTTTTATTTTCTTCTCAACGATCAGAAATCTCAACTTTTATGAAAGATGGATAGTGGCTAGCAGTGGAATCCAGGATGCGCGTTTCGTTTTATTTCGGACTCGTCAGCTGGATGTACCTACATCTCAGAGTTGATGTTCACTCTGGGACTCGAACCCAGTACCTTTCGCTTCAAACGCCATCACGTTATCCACTCGGCCACTGAGTCCTGATAGCCACTTGCTTGTGCAATGGAGTGAAGTTGAAATTTACTTAGTATTGTTTATTTGGATCTTCTCATTAATGTTTTTTTCGAGACTGACCAGTTGAAGTTCTAAAAACATCAATGGGAAGATCCAAACAAACAATACTAAGTAAATTTTTATGACAGAGTTTTCTAGAATGCACAGAACATGACTTTTAAGTGTTGTTCATGGAAGTCCCGGTTTCATACTAGTTGACACTTGTTAAGAAGGCTAACCTGGAATGTTGAAAGAACCGATATTCTCTCAAAACGTCTCACCTATATCACTATTTCAATCATTACCATTGAACTCTTTGAGTTAGAAATCAGATTGATACAGTTTTGAACAATGAACTAAACAGAACAACTTCACATCCATTCTATCTTTACTCCATGTTGAGTTTCAGCTTATATGACTATTACTCTAAATATAGATAAGTAGTATCTGAAATCCTTTAATGTTTTTTTTTCTTTTTTACTGTAGTTCATTTGCATATCACAGCTATTCACCAATCTAAATGTTACATTCCTGACACTTTTATGATAATTCTGTGATTTATAATGATAATAATAATACCCATTTTATTGTTAACATAGTAAAATTTAAATAAGAATGGAAGAGAATATTGTTCTCAGTTAATTTATGGTTTATCAGGAAGGGGGGGTTGCAGAAATTATTAAGTTTTTGATTGAGAACATGAATTGATCGATTGATGTTAGATAACCATTGAAAGCCTGGAAGCAATGAGTGGCCGTTCTGTCCTATTACGAAACGCATCAGTGGTGCTCATCCATGATTTACCTCAGTACAGTGGAAGATGGTCGCACATTTTCTGTGGATTGGTTAAGGTTAGACATTAACACCGTTGGATGCCGGCTGGCTCAGTGGTTTAGAGGTTAGGCGCCGCGCACAAAACCGATAGATCTTGGGTTCGAGTCTCGCGAGCGGATCGCCGGTACGTACTTCTGAGTAGTCCACAGTCGGATGGAACGGTCATCCAGTGCTTCCAGGTTTTCCATGTTCGTCTAGCTTCAATATACTCATGTATTCAACTATAAAATTACTAAAATCTCCACGTGAGAGAGGGATCATGGATGAGCACTACTGAGGAGTCCATACTAGGAGGAGATGGCCATACAATGCTTCCAGAGTTTGCATCGTAGTCTTCAGTTGACTTATGAATTCAACTATAAATTTACTAAAATATCCACAAAACCTGTTCTGGGAATTAGAGATACTTGTACATATATAGGAGCATGTCCAGTAAAGTTATGATATATTTTGCATTTCAATAGTATGTTCATTATAATTTATTTCATTCCATTTGTTAATTCATTATTGAAATACAAAATTATGAAAGGTAAAATTAATTATCAATAAGTAATAAAACCGAAGTCCGTCGGCTGGATATCATCAGCAACAGACTACTGTGGGACAAAAAAACCCAGCTTCCATAGGAAGAGGAAATGAGGAAACGACGATGGAGGTGGTGGGTAGGAAATACATTAGGGAAATCATCAAACTGCATCATGAGGCAAGCTCTAACTTGAAATCCTGAATGGAAACGGTAAAGAGAAAGGCCGAAGAGCACACTACGTTGGGAATTAGAAGCTGACACGAATCGAATGAATAACAAGTAGAAAGAACTGGGAAGGATTGCCCGGGATAGGGTTGGATGGAGAGTGTTGGTGGTCGGCCTATGCCTCTCCTTGAGGGGTAACAGGCCGTAGTAAGTAGTAAATCTCTTTTATGTAACTCTGATTTCACTACTCAACTCTCTCTTATTTTAGTTTTAAATGACACTTATATAAAGTACTTTCATTAAGAAAACTATTGAACCGTATATAAAAAAAATAAATTTAGTAAGTTAGTAATGGACTTATTTTCTTGTATGAAACAAGTGATTTTAATACTTGTTTATTAACCAAGTGTGGAACATGACCTTGAGTCAGTCAGTCAGTTACAAAGTAGGACCAGGCACATATATGCATCGGTCCAAGTTCCCATACCTCGTTAGCACAACAAGATGAATACCGGATTCATAGAAATAGTTAATTTAGTGGTGGTACATAAAAGACAGGTGGTATATAAGGATATACTATAGGAAGGAAAACAGATATGAAGCAATTTTAATCTAAAGTTTTAAGGAAGGATAAAAAGTGTATACACCTACGCCATTGTGATAGATTCTGAGCCATGTCACCTACAGTCTCCAACCATTGGTTACGATAGTCACACGGACCCCAACCAAGTAGTTTGCATCTACCAACATGACTCAGACTAGAAGTTAGTGACTTCAAACACTGATGCTACGTTTTGGTTTGGCCGCCCCTAACTTTCTTCCAACTATCCCCTACACTAGTCAGCATTGCGCGTCGTGGTAATCGGTGTTCAGGCATACGTAACACGTGGCCAAACCATCTCAGTCGATGAAGATTCATGACCTCATCAACTGGTTTACTACCATTTCCTAATACATTGCATCTAACCTCACTATTACTTACCTGGTGATCCCAGAAGATGATAGCAATATTTCTAAGACATCTGTGGTCAAATACTAGTAACTTACGAGTATCTTCTCTTCTTAATGGCCATGTTTCGCAGCTGTAAAGTAGAACAGAACAAACTGCTGAGCAGTAAACTCGTCCCTTATAATGAGTCCATGGTTAAGGCTTATAATATTTGACTCTTTCAAATCATTTGTAAGATTATAATTAGTTTCATCTGAATCCTAAGATTCAATAGTTTGACCAGTTCTGTTCCAATGACACCTTTTTTAATTAATCATTGTCATGACAGGCGGTGTCCCAAATCTGATACTGATACACAGTGTGTTACATACTAACCTCCCTCCCCTAACTGACTACTTGAGAGAGAAAACAAGAATGAACAATAAAGTCTATTGGGCTAGCGAATAATATGTAGAAATACTTATTTATATACATACCACTCTAACCTTGGGAAATCGAACCATTTCTTAGTCAATGAAATGCACTTGTCTTTTAAGTCAATTCTGATTGCTATCGATCGACCTTCTCATTAAGCTATTTTTGATTGGCTCACCATATCAAACATGATCAGTAGATTGGTCACAGATTGATTTCAGCTGGATTACCATTGGGAACCAATGAGCACTAATAGTTGTTTCGTCCTAGCTTGGATCTCTCACTGAAACCTCAAGAACATACTACCTTTTTATCCATAGTCATATTTGTAATTGTTTATTTTTAGTCGACTGATATGTGATGAATTATCTCCTTAATCATTTATAGGTCTAATACATTTTCAAGTATTTATCGTTCACGGATCGACATAAAATCTGATGGTCTCAGAAAAGTTTCTTCATCAGGAAAACATTTTTCACTGTGCATTTTTCCTGGAGACGATTGTTGTTTGAATTTCCTCTCACTCTGTTTAGTTTGTATATTTATCTAACAAAGCTACAGTGCTAGTTAGTAAACATTTATTTCTACTTACTTACTCCTGTTACCCCTCGTGGAGCAGCAAAGGCCAATCACCAAGATCATCCATTCAACTCTGTACTGGGTAATCCATTCCAGTTCTTTCCATTCGCTATTCATCCTCTTCATGTCTGCTTCCAATTTTCGACGCAGTGTGTTTTTTAATCTCCCTCTTTTCTGTTTCCTTTCACGATTCCAAGTGAGCACTTGCTTCGTGATGCAGTTTGATGATTTCCGAAGTGTATGTCCCACCCATCACTTCCATCTTCTTTCCCTATTTTCCTCTTCGGCTGTTTTTTTCTCTCCCCTAATAGTTCGTTGCTGATGATATGCGGTCAACGGACATTGCGTAACGTGTTTAGAAAATCTTTTATAAACGCTTGTACTTTTTGATGATGGTTGTGGTAATTACGGGTGACACAATATTCCCCCACAAACGCATACATAAAGCTACATGGGTCTCACTGGATCACGCTACACAGAACCATGGTTTTCATTTAAAAGTATGGTACATTTCGTGATTTCAGGAAGAAGCAAATTCTCCTGATTAGACTACAAGCAATAAACATATTGACATTTGAGCAAAGATAGATAGTGGTTAGCGCGTTTCGTCCTATTTGGGATGTACCTGGATCTCAGAGTTGATGTTCACTCTGGAATTCGAACGCAGTACCTTTCGCTTCAAACTTTTTCGTGTTATCCACTCAGCTACTGAGTCCTGATAGTCACTTGCTTGATATGTATGACATGTATGAAATCTATCGCCAAACAAAATAAACATTAAATTTGCATTACTGTGTAGTTTGTAGATGACTGATGAGTAGTATCGTATGTACTCCTAAGAATAAAGCTTTTACATGTCGAGTTTAAATTGTGTCATTAAGTTAAATGATTTTTAATCAATCAATATATGTAGTTCGCATCACAGACATACTTCATATGAATGGCTAGCGCAAACGACGAATTACTGATGAGTTGTTTGAAAACCAAATTTCATCAAAGATCTAGCTAAAGGCCCTGAAGCGTCGATTCTTCAGTGATTGGTTGAATGGCTCTCTTATCCACTCCTACTTTGGTGTAGGATCGAGCTCAACTAGACATAACACTCTCTAAATGTGTATAAACATTAACAATCAGAAACTTTGTTCATTTTTAAATGTAACGCAATTTCTAAACAAAGTATTGTTTAGAATATTTGACTTCTTAGTCTTTAGTTATAAAGACTAATGAAACTATTTTCGTGACCTTCAAATAACTGACTCCAGTTTGATCGGATGAATGATTGTTTTTGAAATATACATGTCGCCAATCCTCGTATATGATCAACTTAAATCGTGTTTGGTGAATACGTATATTTCATACACTCATCAATTTGAACAGTGAATCAGAGGGACAAAGTAAAATGACGTGCAATGGGAAAGCCGTATGAGCCAACTCAATTTAATCAAGAGTGAACCGATATTTATTGTCGAACAAAAATAAGTTACAAGCATGTAATAAGTAAGATAAGAAACACACATATACATACACTTACATAAAAACAATCAAGGTTGATAAGGAAATAATTAACAAGATCAAAATGTAGCTTTAAAGAGATGAATAGATTGACCTGTCCGGAAGCTAGAATAAGCTATATGGGTTTAGCATAGCAACCAATACCACACTACATTATAGTTTCAGTTAGTAAACCATTAGTTTAGTGTAGAGTACTTCATCCAACAGAAAGTGATACTTTACGAGTCATTATCGTTAGTTGCTTTCACACTTATCTGCAACATACGAAAATATACATGCAATTTATCCTATGAATTTTATATAGTCGGAATCATGAGCCAATTGCAGCTAGACCACCATGGAAAACCTGGAAGCACTGGATGGCCGTATCGTCGACTCTGTACTCGAGTCAGGAAGAAGAAAATACTCCACACCACTTAGCCGTCATCCAACGGTGTTAATGCCTAATTTCAACTAATTCACAATTTTGCGTGATGATCTTCCATTGTCGTCGGTGGATAACCACCTCATACTTGACATGGCTGAAATTCAGTGGTCACGGCTTCTTGCTAGAACCGCGAGAACAGCCATGCAGTGCTTGCAGGTTTTCAATGGTGATCTAACGTTGACTGGTTCATGATTTCAGTGAAATTCAACAATCTCCATAACTTCATACTGGAAATTATTATGTGATCACTGGAGACTAGCTTTAAGAGGTAACTCTCGGAGTTCCAGAGTAAAGCCATGCTAGGAAAGGACGGTCATCCAGTGCTTCCAGATTCCCGATGTTGGTCTAATATTGATCCATTCATGATATCAATTTAGTAATTTAGTTCAATTCCATCAGTCAACTTGTGATATGGTCACTAATAATGTTAGGTCGCGTATAATTAAAGGTTGTAGTGATGTTAAAAAGACAAGGACAACCAAATGGAATTTTCTACAGTCACCTCATCTAGAAGTGGTGCAAATGTGTAACTCAGGGGGGATTATTTTCTAAAATTGAGTTCTTTGAGATGAGTGGTTTAATCATGAAGATTTTATCATCTATCTAGAAAACGTAAGGACAAAATCGTGATGTAATCTAGAGGATGAAGTGTGACTGTTAAGTGTCCAGCCATCATCTGCTGATTTATTTTAATTTTCTATATGAATAATATACTGATGTTGTTGTTTAGAAAGATAGTGGAAGTCTCACGATTCAACCATCCAGATCAGTGAACGTGATTTCAGTAAAATCACTTCATTCAGTGATCATAAGAGAGCTTTGTTAACAGAAGCTGATCAACACTTAGGAATAGAAAACAAATATGAAACTGTAATCGACTAACTGACTTATTAATATGTGTAAACATCCCAGTTTAAAAGGAGTTTTCAGTGACATGAACAAATCAGTAATAATATCATCAAATGATACGCATTCGAAACACTCATGAAACATTAGTTCTGTCTAATTTGTTGATGCGAATTGCCAACTAGTTCTAGGCGACACAGAAAAATGATATAGTGATTTCATCTGATTATATCTATCTTTATACTGAATTGTTGGTCAGACACTATCAGGAACAACCTACTGTGGGAGAGAACAAACCAGATTTCATCCAGTGAAGGAAGAAATCGGGAAAAATTGCTAGAAGTGGATTGAGTAAAATTTGAGGAAATCACCCAACTGTGTCACAAGGCAAGCCCTTATGTGGAATCTTGAAGGCGGAAGGAAAAATGGAAGACCAAAGTACACATTAAGCCGAGAAATGGAGATAGACATGAGAAGAATGAACAACAACCAGATGGAACTAGAAAAGAAGGCCAAGGATAGAGTGGGTTGGAGAATGGTGGTCGCAGCCTATTTATTTATTTGTTTGAACACATAAATATTGATACAAGAGGGCACCAGATATATATGCGCCACACAAAAAATTGTTATTTCATTTAATTGTGTGAGGGATATGATACAGTCCGGGTGCTCAGACTGAAGCAGGTGGATTTCTTAGGGAGCCACACCGCGAGCCTTAGACCTAAATATCTGATCCACCATAAAGTGGAGCGTCGTGACGAGATTCAGTCTCATGGTAGCCGGTGACCAACGATTAATTCATACGCCATTTGTTCCTTCAGGATACTTCAGCCTATGGGCACCATTGGTTTGGAATGAGGGTTTTCCAACTCCCCTAGGTGGACTTACCATGTCCACCAACTCGGTTAAAGCACCAGACATTTGCTTTTCGTCCTCAAAATTTCGTAAACAACAGTAATGCCACGAGAAGGCAGTGAGTAGGACTTCCCTGGCAGAGGCTGTTTACGCGTGGCCGTGTGAAAGCATTTCGAAAGAGAAAGCGGACCCTCCCCACTTTCGACCGTACCAAGGCATTTGAGGGCAGCCTGTGCTCCGTTGGGAGTAAGTAATATACTGGATTGAAATAATTGAAATTTATCACTTTAGTCAATGATTTTGTTAGAGACCTTAAATTAGGGACGTATTATCACGTACCATTATACGCTTCATCACATATAGGTAGAGAAGGATACTTTCCATAGAAAAGGATTAATATTTATAGTTAAACATGTAGGAATCAATTGATAATAACATTAATAGGCAATTTTCATCACTGCTGACCTGATTTATCCTTGATACAAAAGTTTTTAAAAAAGAATAATGATGATTGAGAATGTTTACCTCAAAGGTTTAGTCTAATACGAATCATTAACCTATTGAACAATTCATGAACTAATCATCAATTGAACACTAAGAAATATAATGAGAATGTGTAGTCAACCGAGAAATAATGCTGAACATTCAGTTCACATAGAGATAAGTTTAAAAGAATAATTATAATTGGAAATATTCTATTTCATTTTAGATCATTTTGATTCAAGTAGAAAGTGGATAGGACATACATTAAGGAAATCACCAATGTGCATTACAAGGCAATCACAATTGATTGATCACTGGGTGGTGATCAATGTCATGCGTGTCAAGTCCTTCTTAGTGCTGATCGAATGCTATCGATCAAGTTGCAATGTGGCCACTAGTCTAGGTGGCTCGACACTGTGTGCACTATATATTGAGGTAAGATGGTGGTTGAAGGTGGTCAACAGGAAACCCTGGACTTGGGTTTCGTGCTACTTGGCACCCGTCAGCAAAGTGCACCTGGAATCTTGAGGGGACTGGTTCTCCCTGATGGATTAGATCCCGTGTTACTCAGCTTCACAGGTAGAGACGTTACCACTGAGCTATTCGCGCCGCGACCGACCTCCCGTAGGACTGAGATGTAACCACAATCACAAATTACTTACTTACTTATGCCTGTTGCCCCCTGTCTGGAAATCAAAGGCCTATACTACTTATTAAAGAATTATATAATTTTAACTAGTAGTATACAATGATGGATTAAAATGTGACTAGTACTTAGTTTTGATGAAACTGTAAATCAAGTATATTCAAAACAATTTCATCAAATTAATATGCATAAACAACTAACTAATCGAACACTAAATGTAGTCCTATTTTTGGTACATAATTTACAATATCTAAGTCAAGACAATCATTTTGAGTTAGTGGGGAAGATTTGTAGCTCAGGTGGATGATTTTGATGGAGTTTTGTTCTTTGAGTTGGATGGTTTGGTCGTGGGGCTTTCATCGTCTTTCTGAAAGACATCATCAGCACAAACTTCGGGTACAAGTGAAGTGTTTGAATTTCTCTTCATATGGTTCACAGCTTGTCCTGTACACCAATTTATCAACTGATCAGGAAAATTATGCAGAAACATAGGAACAAAAATCAAACCAATGGGATATACAACCAAAATAAAGAAATAAACAATGACAGATTTAAGAATAACAAGAACCAATTAACATCGAGGTGTATAGGACAAGTTGTGAACCACATGTGGAGAAATTCAAACACTTCACTTCTACCCGAAGTTTGTGCTGATGGTGTCATTCAGGAGGACGATCAAAGCTCAACGACCAAACCATCCAGCTCAGAGAATTAAACTCCGTCAAAATCACGACAATCATAACAAAAGTTACTAATTAATCATTTTTGAGTATAAATATCTCAATTCTTAATGAGATTACTTGCAACCGTAATGATTTTAAAGTAATGTCATTAACAATGGCTTAAGATGATATAATTTTCAATCTCATAGGCACTATCAGTTTTCTCAGTACTATGTGTATGTCTTTTTGATGAACATTAACTCTTGTAGTAATCTAGGTCAAAAAAAGATAAGAATTATGAATGGTAAACCTGGAAGCAGTGGATGGCCACCTCATCCTAGTTTGGGATTCTTCAGCAATGCGAATCCACAATCCCGTGCATGGGATTCGAACAAAAGACCTTCTCTAGACCACTGAAGCGACATCCAACAGTTATATTGTTTAACTTCAACCAATCCACGATAATCGACTCATGAATTCCACCAATTAAAATTACTAGAATATCCACAACACCGTATTCTGAAATTATTATTTAGTTATGAAAATGACATAATAATGAAGCCAATCTCTTAAAATGCTCTATTCTATTGGTGTTTAACAACAATCTCAAAGGTTACATATATTTTTCTCAACTGAATGATTGTCTGATACAAGAAAATAAGTGAACATCAGTTGGGACAACCATGTCAACCATAAAGTAAATACTTTATTTGTAAAATCTCAATCAATTGTCTCAGACGTGATTAGTCTTTTATTTCCACACCAACCATTCTCTGTTCTCGTTCTCTTTTCTTTGATCATCTTAACCTTCTGTCATTAAGCATTTCACTTTCTACTGATGATATATACTACTTACATCTTTCGACATCAGTTATCACGCACCACACTACCATTACAATTTTTATCGTATACTCTTTCCTAATACGGCTAACAAATAGAGTTGTTATATACAGCTTTAAATTATATTACAGTTTAGTAGAAATATGATCCATTAAATTACTCGATCTATGGGAAAAAGAGTTACAAGATCATGTCTCTTATGTAAACACCAATGAAACCTATGATCATCAATTGATACTATTATTTCAATCTTCAGAATGTTGATTGGTTCTTGTTGATCTTAAATCTGTCATTGAGGTGAACAGGACAATCTGTGAACCACACGTGGAGAAATTCACTTCTAACTGAAGTTTGTGCTGATGATGTCATTCAGAAGAACGATGAAAGCTCCACGACAAAACGATCCAACTCAAAGAAGAAAACTCTATTAAAATCATCCACCTGAGCTACAAATCTCCATCATTCTATGAAGCCATGTTCCATATGATGAATATCTTATATATTAGGGCACATTTATGCATAAATAACTTGTTTTCACTAGGAAAAAAGTATAAGCGTTCTATTATTCACAGTATTCTAGTTGCATTTTCTAGCAGTTAATCAGTTTAGCAATGATTATTACGCAACAGTTCACAGGATTATTACTGAAATGAAATGTAGAACTATACATTATTTTTTTCACCAGACGCCTACATTCTATTCTAGGGTTGCTTCGTTAAGATTTGGAAAAGAAAACTGTATTTCAAGTCTTTGTTAGTAGTGATTAAATTCCATTGATCAAGTTGTAGTTTGGCCACTAGTCTAAGTGACTCTACATCGCGTATATTATGTTAACATGTAAGGTGGTGTTTAGCTATGGTCAACAGGAAACACCTTAGTAATGTGAATCGATTATTCTAGGAACGTTTGTCTCTACAACAGACCAAACAACTCTAGATCATTAGGTTGAAAAATAAGAATGCACTAATCTCTTCTCTTTAGTGAATTCACATTGTAACAAAATGGTTATTCAGCTCCGTCGATGACAGCTATCTCTTTACCATCATGAATAAATCTATTAGTCACGAATGGTCACTGAAAATTTAACGTTAAACTAAACACTAATTGAAGATAGTTATTACCAAGATGAAGAGATATTTTACAGAATACGAAGATTTGAACTAGAAAACTGTTGAAAAGGAAAATATATTCATTTGGTACATCAAGGTAAGATTACCATGATTCAAAACAAACTTTTAATTGTAAGCAGAGATGGATAGCGGCTAGCAGTGGAATCCAGTACACGCGTCTCATCCTATTTGAGACTCGCCAGTTGGATGTACCTACATTTCAGAGTTGAAGTTCACTCTGAGAGTTGAACGGAGTATCATTC
Source organism: Schistosoma mansoni (assembly GCF_000237925.1). Classification (NCBI taxonomy): domain Eukaryota; kingdom Metazoa; phylum Platyhelminthes; class Trematoda; order Strigeidida; family Schistosomatidae; genus Schistosoma; species Schistosoma mansoni. The sequence continues at coordinate 1,400,684 of NW_017385989.1, read as the reverse complement.
GCTTCAAACGCCATCGTTTTATCCACTTCGCTACTGATTCCTGATTGTCACTTGCTTGTGCGATGGGGGAGGGGACTCAGTAGCTGAGTGGATAACGCGATGGAGTTTGGAGTGAAAGGTACTAAGTTCGAGTCCCAGAGTGAACATCAACTCTGAGATGCAGGTACATCCAACCGACGAGTCTCAAATAGGATGAAACGCGCGTCCTGGATTCCACTGCTAGCCACTATGTAATACGAAGAAGGTATACAAGTCAAATAATATTCAAGAAAAAAAGAGTGAATGATTTGTAATATATTTACGAAAAAATGACCTATTCACACGTGTGTGTAGATCAAGAATTATTTGACACAATTCATTGTTATTCATTATAACAAATACAAACATGTAGACTTACTTACTTACTTAATTACTTAATTACTTACTTACTACTTACTTACGCTTGTTAATCCCAATGGAGCATAAGCCGCAGACTACCTGTCCCCAAAACACTTTGTCCTCAGCCTTCTTTTCTAGTTCTATCCAACGTTTGTTCATTCTTCTCATATCTGTCTCTATTTCTCGGAGTAATGTGTTCTTTGATCTTCTTCTTCTCCCTTGACCTTCAGGATTCCATATGAGGGCTTGTCTTGTGACACAATTAGGTGATTTCCTCAGTGTATGTTCTGTCCACTTCCAGTGCTTCTTCCTGATTTCTCCCTCCACTGGATGGAATATGGTGTGTTCTCTTCCACAGTAGGTTGTTGTTGATAGTGTCTGACCAGCCGATGTGAACTCCGCCCGTAGCCTCTTTGGGGACTACTGCCGGTCTCAAGCCCTGACAAAGTAGGAGGGTTGCGCATGGGGTTAGCAACCCCATCCTGTAGAATACTAACTCGCTTAAAAAAACGCTAACCAAATAATGCTAAACAAACATTTGGCATTATTATAAGAAAGATTATTTTGTGTTTCTAGGATATAATCTGTATTATTAATCATTGGATATGTTAAAGAAGGTAATTAAAAGTTTCCAGTTCAACCATTTATCATCAAGAATGTAATACATTTATAATTTAGTTCAAAATGAACGGTTTTCTCATTTTAAAATATACTACTCATTTCCGTGAGAATGTTTCATTGATAAAATTGTTAGTTACTCCTTTTTCTGAACAATTCATAAATTCACTTGGCATTTTTTGGTTGAATCTTCCCATTGATGTTTAGGACTGTAATTGATCAGCCTCTTATTGGTATATGTGCATACTGTGCATATTGCCTAGATATAGCCTTAATTCACAAGCATTATAAGCAAAGATGGATAGCGGCTAGTAGTTAAATCCAGGACGCGCTTTTCGACCGACGTAGGACTCGTCAGTTGGATGTACCTGTATCTCAGAGTTGATGTTCACTCTGGGACTCCAACCCAGTACTTTTCGCTTCAAATGTCATCCCGTTATCTACTTGGCTATAGATTCCAGATAGTCACTTGCTTGTGCAATGGAGTTTAGTTTAAATATACTTGGTATTGTTTACTTAAATCTTTCCATTGATGCTTAGTGGCCCTGTATTTGACTCCAGTTGGATCGCATGATTGATTGTTATTGAAATATACATATCTTAAATCCTCATGCAAAATTATCAACTTAAATTGCGTTAATGAATAACGGAATTAAAACAGCCAAATACAAGAATGAATTTTTGAATAATTATATTTTGTATAGACAATCAGAGGGACGATCTGAAGGAAGCCAAGCCGGCCGGCTCAGTGATCTAGGAGTTGAGAGCTCACGCACGAGACTTGATAGGACCTTGGTTCAAATCTTGCGAGGTCGGATCGTGGATGCTTACTGCTGAGGAGTCCTACAATAAGACGAAACGGTCATCCAGTGCTTCCAGGTTTTCTAGTTTCAATGGACTCATGATCTTAACTATTAGAAACCTACAATAATATCCACAAAAAACCTTTACATAGTTAACTTTAGCTTTTGATATTAATGTTATTGATTTTTGAAGTTATTCTTCTAATTTTCTTTCATTGTTTTCTTCCTTGTTTTTGGTTTCTTATAATCAATGTATATCACGCTATTTCCATATTATTTAAACGTAACTTAAATAATAATAATCAATAGTATTGTTATTATTAATCAAAAATTTCGTAATGACATTGGAACCGTTATTGATTTGGTTTTACTCTTTCCATTCATTTCTTATATTGATTATAAGAAATGCTTGTTAGAATTCTTCTAAAAATTAAAGTTGATTTACCTTCGATCTTGAACCCTTATGCTTAACCTGTAGACTGGTGAACTGGATATTCAATGATGTTAATGTTTAACTTCAATCGATCCATGATCATGCGCAACCATTCATTCATTGTTTGATGTAAATACCTGTCTTCATCCGAAATGGATTAAACCACACTGGTTACGACTTTCCACTAGAACTGAACGAAATCCATCTTGTAACCAGTTCCTAGTGGGAACAAAAATTTGTCTCTATAAAAAGTAACCTATTAGAGGGAAAAAAAACAAAAAAAAACAATTATCAACTAACACCAAGAACAGAATTTTCGATACAAATGTCAAGACAGTTCTACTGTGTTTAGATAACTACGAAAGCCATCATCCAGAAGATACAGGTGTTTATTAACAGTTGTCTACGTAAGATACTTCGGATCCGTTGGCTAGACACTATCAGCAACAAATTACTATGGGAGAGAACAGACCAGATTCCATCCAGTGGAGGAAGAAATCGGGATGAAGTGCTGAAAGTGAATAGGACACACATTGAGGAAATCTCGCAACTGCGTCACAAGACAAGTCCTCATATGGAATCCTGAAGGTCAAGGGAGAAGAGGAAGATCAAAGAACATATTACACCAAGAAATAAAGACATACATGAGAAGAATGAACAACCATTGGATAGAACTAGAAAGGAAGTGGCAGGACAGAGTGGGTTGGAGTATGCTGGATGGTTGCTTATGCTCCATTGGGAGTAACAGGCGTAAGTAATTAATTACTGAAGAGAAAATGAATAGCCCTTAGTTTAATTTTAAATCATTTGTTTCTGATAAATGAGGAAATTTATGGAATAACTTTTCAAGAGGATGGTCAAATGTAATAATGAAGTTGTCGGATTTTACAACCTTTTCATGAAACAATGAAAACTTTTTTAGTTACTTAGATATTTGATTATTCAACCATTCAATGTATTTGTTTAATTTGTATTATTTATAAGCCTTTACTCGACTAGATGGATCCAATGTCATTTGGATCATATATCACTAGTATGTAGCATCGGTTGTCATGTTAAGCCCATACGCCTTATTCTAACTTCTGGACGAGTCAATTCACCTATCCTTCATGAATCATGCTTTCACGTTGTCAATTATTCATTTATTAACCCTGACCATTTTTATATGAGCGTAGGTGTGTGTACACTTCTTATCCTACTTATCGCATGACTGTCATTTATTCTTGTCTGACTATAAATATTGATTAACGCTTGATCAAAATGAGTTGGCTTCCCTGCCATCTCCAATCCGTGCCATTTTTTTGTTTCGCTCGCTGATATTTACTCATATGCTTATAACTTTCTAACCTGAGTCATTTGTCTATAAAACTGTAGCTGCCGTTTCTCTTTGCCTTCTGATTTTATGCACCGTTTAAATTTGTATTATAACGGTTATCGAAGTGAACGATAAGCGAAGTACGGCACTACAAGTATACGAAAAGTAAGTTAATACAATAAAATATGTACAGTGTTTGGGTCTCTAAACTAATACCAATCTATTAAAACACTCTGTTAATTAAGAGGATACAATTGAATCATTTGACATTGTATTTGATTACAAACAACGTTCTCTGGAAAAAAGACCCCACATGAAACAGGACTGCATAGAAAGTATTAATGTAGTGTGGGCTACATATATCTTCATAAGTAGTATACAACGATAATCAGGAATAGAATGTATTTCAGTAGAAGATCGAGAAGGAAAGAACGAAAACGGAAAGCAGTTTTCATGAAAATTCAGTAACAATGGAATCTGAGACGATTACTTGATATTTGCAAAAGAAACAGTCAAGTTTGAGACAACTGATTGATATTTTGCAAATGAAGTATTTACTACATGATTCTCAGATTTTACTACGAGATTCTCTAATTTTAATCTCAGCTACATTCAACTGTCCTCACTGGTGTTTATGTTCACTACAATAGTTTCTTAAAGATTGTTGATTTAAATCTGCCTAATAATCACAACCATTGAAAAATTCATATGATTGTAAACATTGTTATTTAAGTAAAAGTCAGTCAGTCAGTCACAACGTAGAACTTCGTAACTACGTACATCAGTTCGAGTTGCCATACCACATGAGCACAGAGATGCAGTTAACGATGCATATTTCATAGTGAAGAAGTAGTAAGGGTATAAGCAATAATGTGAAAGATTAGGGTTTGATGATGTTATTGAAGAAGTATAATCCAGTGAAATAAATTTGGAAAGAGAAAAAAGAAAGATAGAGACATGAAAAATTCAGAAGATTAGAATTCGAAGAACATAAACAATGGATGCATCTTCGCCATTGTAAACGATTTTGAGCCATGTCATTCAAGGTCTCTAACCATCGATTACTATCATCTCGCGAATCCCAACCAGGTAGTCTACACCTACGAACATGGCTCAGTCCAATTGTCAGTGACTTCATGGATTTGTGCCACGTTTTGGTCTGACGCCCCTAGCTTTCTTCCAGGGGCATAACAATCTCTGCTGAGATTGTTACGTTTTTGATGAAGATCATGAATTGATCAATGTTAGACCAAAATTAAAAACCTGAAAGCACTGGAGGGCCATTTCGTCCTAGATTCGGGTTCCTCAGTTGTGCACATCCACGATCCTGCACACGGGATTCGAACCCAAGACCTTCAGTTTTGCACACAAACGCTTTACCTCCAGACAACTTACCCGGTATTCAACTGCTGCGGAGTCTCATACTAGGACGAAACGACTGTCCAGTGCTTCCAGATTCTCAATAGTGGTCTAACATTCATCGATTCATGATCGCAATCAAAAAGAATAATAAATTATTATCATCACCAATAATATTTCTGAAAGACTAAAATTACCATTTTTTTTAAAATAACGATTTTGATTGGTTATTATTTAATTTTATTCTATTCCCATTTATCTTAATTTTGATTGGATAAAAATTCTATCCCTTATCATACACATAATAAAACTCATTACAACAGTATAATAATGATTATAAAAATTGACTGATATTTTCCAGAGAAACATAATAAACATAATCCCCTAAAAAATTTACAATTGCCGAACTATACTACTGGAAACATCAGTACAATTGTAATGAATATACTACTAATGGATTAAAAGGGTATATTCAAATAATCTGTTAATCATTAGTAAGTTTTATATTATTTATTGTTCAATTTGATTATAAGATATAACACCGTTGAATGTTGGCTCGATAGTTTAGTGGTTAAATGCTCAAGTGCGAGACTGATAGGTCCTGATTTCGAATCTTGCGGGGAGGGATCGTGGATGCACACTGCTGAGGAGTCCCATAATAGGACGAAACATCCGTCCAGTGTTTTCAGGTTTTACATGGTGGTCTAGCTTCAATTGACTCATGATCTCAACTATTAAAATCTTTATTTGTTTTATGATATATTTCTAAGAAAATGAGAAAATTTGATAAATAATCTATGATGAACCAGGCTATTTAATCATTAAATATTTTGGACTGCATCTGTTAATTAACTACACAACAGTTTACTTAAGCATTCATTTGGGATCATGAGTACACACACATAGTCTCAATTCACTTCAAACCTTGTGAATTGTAACCGAAGAAGTTTCATTTCATTCTCCCTTGTAATTTAAAATCAAATATTTTCATCAGTATCTATCATAAAATACGTAAGAATTTTTTTTAATTATAAGAGAATATAATGCTTGAATTCATAAGTCAATTAAAGCTAGACCACCATGGAAAACACGGAAGCACTGGATTTGTTGAAGTTAGACATTGATACAGTTAAATGTTGGCTGGTTCATTGGTCTAGAGGTTAAGCATTCGCGTACGAAACTGATAGCTCTTGGGTTGAAATCTCGTGAGGCGAGATAGTGGATTCGCACTGCTGAGGAGTCATACAATAGGACGAAACGGTCATCTAATGCTCTCAGGTTTTCTATGATAGTCTAGCTTCCATGGACTCATGATTTCAACTATATAAAATTATTAAAATCTCCACAAAATCCCCTTCTTATAATATAACTGTAATAATCATTTAAAGATTATGAAACTACTAAAGTTTAGTTTGATCTTGTGTATTAGCCAATTCATTTCCCATCATTATTATCATGATGTAATTCTAGGTTAACGCAGAGTACTGAACACCAATGTCATTTTATATTTATCCATCACAAGTGTTATTATATAGACATATTGTTAAAAGTAGAAAGTCAGAAGGGGTTTTTGTGGAGATTTAGTATTTGCATAGTTCAGATCATGAGTCTATTGACGCAAGATCACCATGGAAAACCTGGAAGCACTGGACGACCGTTTCATCCTATTGTGGAACTCCTCAACAGTGAGCATCCACGATTTTGTAGAAAGTATTAAACAGCTGACTCGTTATAGTAATAAACTTCTGAAGTTCCATTTTTGACATGATAAAGGAATAAACACTGAAGAATTTTAGGTCTTTCAACAAATACTTAACTTTTAAACCACTGATACGATATCAAATGATGTATATATCTAACTCTAATCAAGTTGTTATATTGGGAAAATGTCACTCAACCTGACTGATGACTAAATAATTCACACTTCACGTGATTCAATTCTACTTTTTATAGATTCTTAGTAGAAATCCAGTACTAATTAATACTGGTAGACTTTCTGATACTAGTATAGAAAAGATGCGTTTACACTAATGAGATAGATTTCAATACTTACTAACCTACTTACTTAAACCTGCTACTCCCAATCGAGCATAGGCCACCGATCAGCATTCTCCAACCCACTCACTCTGTCTTGGGCCTTTTTTTCTAGTTCTATCTAATCTTTGTTCTTTCTTATCATGTTTTTCTCCATTTCTCGGCGTAATGTGTTCTTTGGTCTTACTCTTCTCTTTTGACGTTCAATTTTTCATGTGAGGACTTGTCTTGTGACGTAATTCGGTGCTTTCCTCAATGTGTAGATTTGAATAGTTTTGATTTTTTCTAGATTAATTTAATATTTCACTGCAATTGGTAACATATTTATAATGATTTTACAGCTATATCACTCTAGTCCGAAAAATAGAAATGAAGATTACATAACAAACTGTTTGGGAATTCACAGTATGAAAGGAAGGTTACGTAATGGACGATAAATATTACATTATTTCTTAAACTGTTTACTTAACAAGAAGTCGTAAGAATGGATACCTTCTATGAAGTAAATTATTGATCAATTTTAGACATAGTGAATTAGGTAAAGTCAATTGTATTAAACGTAGCAACGAATAATAAATTCCGATTATCATTTTGATAAAACATTTATTATCAGAAAGGGGATTCTGTGGAGATCGTAGTAATTTAATAGTTGAATTCATGGCTCAACTGAAGCTGGACCACTAGTGAAAACGTGGAAGCACTGTACGGCCGTTTTGTCCTATTGTGGTAAATCCATGATCTCGCTTTGAGAGATTCGAACCCAGGACTTGTTGGTCTTGTGCGCGAACGGGTAACAGAGATATTGTTTAATAACTATATAACGAGGCAAATTGTTTTGCGGTAAAGAAAAAATTTTTTTAACTCATCATGAATACTAGTAGTCCAATATTAAGTGTTATTGTAGAATCAACAAATTGACATTAGATCATGATTGAATCATTCTATTGTTCTCAATATATTTTTCACCATTATTGATCAATCTCTAAAACATCCTAATAATTAACAGAATTGGATTAAAGATATAATGAAACCAATGCATAGAGTAATGTGGTCATGCTCTATTTAAACTAATTTTACTCTTTATTTATCTCATCAGGTAAATTCATCCGATGAGTCAGTGTTTCTTGAGGTTAAGCGCGAGGTTAAGTGAGACTGATAGGTCCTGGGTTCGAATCTAATAAGGTGGGATCGTGGATGCGCACTGCTGAGATGTCCCACAACAGGACCAAGCAGCCGTCCAGGGTTTTCAGGTTTTACATGGTGGTCTAGCTTCAATTGACTCATGATCTCAACTATTAAAATCTTTGTTTGTCACATGACATTTTTCTAAGGAAATGAGAAAATTCAATAAACAATCTATGAAGAACCAGGCTATTTAATCGTTCAATACCCTGGACTGCATCGGTTAATTAACTATACAACAGTTCACTAAAGCATTCATTTGGGATCATGAGTACACATTCTTAGCTCCACTGTAAACCTCGTTAGTTGCAACCGAAGAAGTTTCATTTCTCCCCTGTAATTTGAAAACAAATATTTTCATCAGTATCTTCCTTCAGATATGAACGAAATTTTTTTAATTAGAAGAGAATATAATAGTTAAATTCATGAGTCAATTAAAACTAGACCACCATCGAAAACCTGGAAGCACTAGATTGGTTGAAGTTATACATTAATACAGTCGGATGTCAGACAGCTCAGTGTTCTAGAGATTAAGCGTTTGAGTGCGCGTCCGTTAATTTTCCATGGCCAGTTACGATCGGGGTCGTAGATCCGCACTGATGATGAAACCAATACTAGATTCAACAACATTATTATTTTACTTTAAAATCTTTTCACCCCTTAAAAAAAAATAATAAACTAAAACATCAATGTTAACTTAGTTACAAGAAATTTCAGTTTCCATGATTACTCGTTATTGAAAATTAAGCAAAAACCGGTTTTGATGTATGATAGATTATGATTAGTATTTGTATCTCTATATGTATAGCGGTTAAATATAAATAAACTTTAATAATGGTATTTTCCTTTTGGTTTTCATATATATATCCTAATAGTTATGATGAAAGAATTATCAACCATACATACTGAGAAGGGAGACATCCATTGTAGTTGATTACCTTTTTTTTTGTTTAAAGTCCATCTTGTTTTGTTTTTTTAGCCTGTCAAGATCTTGTATTAATTACTAAATTAATGATTACTTAATTACTTACTTATACCTGTTACCCCTCGTTGAGGAGCATAGGCCGCTCACCAGCATTCTCTATCCAACTCTGTCCTGTGCGTTCCTTTCCAGTTCTTTCCAGTTAACATTCATCCTCTTCATATCTGCTTCTATTTTCAGGCGTAATGTGTTCTTTAGCCTTCCACATTTTCCGCTTCCCTTCAGGATTTCAAGTTAGGGATTGCTTCGTGATGCAGTTTAATGATTTTCTCAATGTATGTCCTATCCATTTCCAAAGTCTTTTCCTAATTTCCTCTTCAACTGGAAGCTGGTTTGTCGTCTCCTATAAAACGCTGTTGCTGATAGTATCCGACCAATGGATGTTGAGTATTTTGCGTAGACAACTGTTTATAAATACTCCATGTTTTAGCTCCGTACAGTAGGACTGTCTTGACGTTCGTATTGAAGATTCTGACTTTGAAATTAGTTAACAGTTGTTTTGAGTTCCATATTTTCTTCAATTGTAGAAATGCTGCCCTTGCTTTGCCAATCCTCGCCTTTACATCTGCATCCGATCCTCTTTGTTTATCAACGATGCTTTCCAGGTACGTGAATGTTTCCACCTCTTCCAGAGTAGACAGCCTTGTCTGACTCCGGTCCTTACTAGAAACGCATCTGTCAGCTGTCCTCCATGCACCACTTAAATTAATGATACCGAATTAATATTTTAGACAATGAACTAACTTAACGATATTGATTAAATAAATATGTACAGTAAGGAGTTTTGGAAATCATGAATCGATCAATGTTAGATCATTATTCAAAACCTGAAAGTAGTGGACAACCGTTTCGTCTTAGTATTGAACTCTTCAGAAGTGGTTTAGAGGTTAAGGGTCCTGCGTTGAAAACCCGCGTGCGGGATCTTGGATGTACACTGCTGAAGTGTCCCATACTGGGACGAAACAGTTGTACAGTGTTTTCAGGTTTTCAATGTTGGTCTATGATTGATTGATTCATGATCTTATTTTGAAATGTGTAGAGTTTATGGAAAGATATATGTTATTCTAGTTATTTTGTATGAGAGTACATGCTGAAAGTTACTGTCTTCTATGGGAAATTATAAAATTTCCCAATACGATAGATCTTTAACTATAAACTAGTTCCTGGTCGATAATACCATAGATGATAAATGTCAACTTATATGCAAACAATTTTTCATGCTGCACTTTATTTCTCGATCACAATAATTTGATCAGGATCAAGGATAAGTAACTATTAACGGATTAATCACTTTAAATCCCTCCAACTTATGATTATTCAGCAGTTATGATTTGAGCAGCTCAGTGGCAACTCTTTTAATTATGAGATTTGGTGAAAATTGACAAGCAACGTTTTTATATCATTAGTATGGAGAGTTTAAATAACGGATAGGGCTTTAATTAAACAAGAACTGAAAACCAAGGAACATTGGATAGCTGTTTCATCTTATAATAGGACTTCTCAGGAATGTACATTAACAACTGTATCGGGTTCTAACCGAGGAACTTCAGCTATCCTACCAAATACCTAGGTTATTATTTATTTATTTGAACACATAAATATTGGTAAAAAGGGGGCACCAGATATATATGCGCCACACAAAAAGTTGTCACTTCATTTAATTGTGTGAGGGCTATGATACTGCCCGGGTGCCCAGATCAATGCAGATGGTTTTCTTAAGTGGCCACACCCGGAGACTTCGACCGAAAAGTCTGATCCACAAGGCAGTGGAAAATCGTGAGGAGATGCAGTCCCATGGTAGCCGGTGACCAACAGTTGATTCATACACCATTGGTTCCCTCAGGATACTGGAGCCCATGTACACCATTGGGTTGAAATTAGGGTTATTCAACTCCTCCAGGTTGACTTTCTGTATCTACCAACTCAGTTAAAGCACCGGACATTTGCTTTTCGTCCTCTCAATTTCGTAAACAACACCCCCGCTGAGAGAAGGAAGAGAGTAGGACTTCTCTGACAGATTTTATATACTCGTGGCCGTGTGAGAGCATTTGGAGAGGAAGAGCGGACTCTCACCACTTTTGACCGTACCAGGGCATTTGGAGGCAATACTTAACTTACAAATCAATAAACCATTGTAGTCTCTTACTCATACAACATTTTAATGTCATGGGTTAAGACTTCTGGCTAGAACTTAATGACTCCAATAAGAAGTGAATAGTTAATGTACACACGATATTATTTCACTAAATGTTAATAATAAATAAAGCATTTTTCATAAAACTAACTGGTTTAAATACATTAGGTATGATTGCAATAAGATGCTTTTTCATAATTCATAAACATTTGAAAGAGTAAACATATTTTTGTTTAAATTCCTTATAACTTGGATATTACCCTAATTAGATTCCAAAAAATAAATAAAAACAAAAAAGATGAACAAAGTTGAATATTGGCTAGCAGTGGAATCCAGGATTTGCGCTTCGTCCTATTTGGGACTCGTCAGCTGGATGCACCTGCATCTCACAGTTGATGTCCACTTTGAGACTCGAACCCAGTACCGTTTGCTTAAACACCATCAAGTGTTCCACTCAGCTTCTGAGTCCTGATAACCACTTGCTTGTGCAATGGAGTGAAGTTTAAATTCATTTAGTATTGTTTGTTTGAATCTTCCCATTGATGTGTTAGGACTGCAAATGATCAGTCTCTTATTGCCATATGTGCATACTGTGCGTATTGCCTCGATATAGCCTTCTTTCACAAGCATTGTAAGCAAGGATGGATAGTGGCTAACAGTGAAATCCAGTTTGGCGCGCGTCTCGTCCTATTTGGGATTCGTTAGCTGGATGTACCTGTATCTCAGAGTTGATGTTCACTCTGGGATTAGAATCCAGTATCGGTCGCTTCAAATGCCATTGCGTTATCTACTCACCTACTCAGTCGTGATAGTCACTTGCCTGTGCGATGGGGTGAAGTTTAAATTCATTTCGTATTGTTTGTTTGAATCTTCCCATTGATGTGTTAGGACTGCAACTGGTTTATTACTAAGTTCTTTACTGATTTTAAACCTCTAAACACTTGAATTTGATGTTTACAAAAACGTATGAACATCTATGGAACCTAAATATTTGTCGTTAGTTAATATCAATTAATGAAATGTATGTCTAAAATGTAAAGTGATATAGGTTACTTATATCCACATAAGTAGTATATGGTGATGATGGTTAGGCATAGAATATATATTTGGCAAAAGATCGATAAGCAAAAAGAACAGGAACGAAGCGCAATCGGTTTAAAAATGCATAAACAATGAAATAAAAAATGACGGACTGATATTTGTAGAAGGAACAGTTAACATTGACACAATTGATTGTCCCCACCCATGTTCTTGTTCATTACAATAATTACTGCCGTCTTATTACATAACGCCATATATAGTTCTTATAGTTTATATACAAATATGATCAAGCTATAGATTATTAATTCCTACATAAAAGCTTTTGAATGTTACAATTAATGGCTTAAATGTGTATATACATATGAAATAAGAATAATCACCGCTGTAAGTAGATGAATTCCTTTCATTCTTCTAAAGGTACTTTGACATTTCCTATCAGTAGAAAAAGAAATAATAAATCAATAAAGAGTAATTTTACTTCGCCATTATGTAATCATGTAATTAAAGTTGGTTTAAATACATTTGATGTTTCATTTTATTGTCTCTGATTGTATATTACTTTGCTTACTTACGCGTGTTACCCACAACGAAGCATAGGGTGCCGACGAGCATTCCCCAACAGACACTGTCCTCGGCCTTCCTTTCTAGTTCTATCCAACTTTTGTTCATTCTTCTCATATCTGTCCCCATTTTTCGGAGTAATGTGTTCTTTGGTCTTCCTCTTCTCCTTTGATCTTGGGAATTATAGGTGACGGTTTGCCTTGTGACGCAGTAGAGTGCTTTCGTCAATATGTGTCCTATCCACTTTCAGCGCTTCTTCTTGATTTCTTCCATCAATGAAATCTGGTTTGTACTCTTCCACAGTAGGCTGCTGCTGATAGTGTCTGGTCAATGGATCTGAAGTATTTTGCGTAGAAAACCGTTAATAAACAGTTGTATCTTCTGGATGATGGCTTTCGTACTTCTCCAGGTTTCCGCCCCATACAGTAGAACCATCTTGACATTTATTTAAGCAAAAGGGAATTATTTACTTCACTATATCATCTAGATTTCTGAGTTTATTTCATGTTTAAAATGTTGACTGATGTACGTTCTTACCTACACTTGTTACCCTCATGGAGAGGCATAGGTCGCCTACTAGCATTCTCCAACCAAGTCTGTACTCCCTTCTCTTTTCTAATAGTTTCCAGTCGCTATTCATTCTTTTGATTTCTGCAAGCTCTTTCCGAAACTGTATGTTCTTTGGTCTACCTTTTTTCCTGTTCCTTTCAGCATTCCAATTTTTCGCTTGCCTCGTGATTTAGTTTCGTGATTTCTACCACCTACCACCTCCAACATATTTTTCCTAATTTTGTTCTCTGATAGAAGTTGGTTTGTTATCTCCCACAGTAGGTTATTACTGATGGATTCCGGTCAATGGACTTTAAGTATCCTGCGTAGACAAATGTTTAGAAATACCTGCACATTTTTGATGATGGTTGTGGTAGTTCACGATGTTTTAGCTCCACAAAGGAGGACTTTCTTGATGTTCGCACTAAAGATTCTGACTTTGGTGTTAGCTTACAGTTTTATTGAGTCCTATATGCTCTTAGGTTGTAAGAATAACTCCTTTGCTTTGTCAGTCTTTACCTTTACACTTTAGTCGGATCCTCCTTGTTCATCGATGATGTTACCCAGGTATAGACATATGTTTACTCACAATTATAATACCGAATTTAAACACTTTTATGTAATGCTTTATACTTAATGCTTTCTTTATATGTCGTTTGTTTAGACAGAAATACTGTATAATTTCATCAGCACTAACTAACTACCAAAATGATTTAAAGTGACTGGACATTCAACTATCTGATTGACTTGTAGTGTCGGTTGCTATGTTAAGTCCATACACCTTATTCCAACTTCCGGACAGACCAATCTATTCATTCATCTTGAGTCACATTTTGATCTTGTTAATTATTCGCTTATTGATCATGTAAGCTTACTTATGTACACTTCTTATCCTATTCATCACATATCTGTAACGTATTTTTGTTCATCTGTAAATATCAATTAACGATTGATCAAATGGAGTTGGCTCACACGCCTTCTCCATTGAGAGTCATTTCAATTCACTTCGTTTATCCGCTCGTTTGTCTGGATTAACCATCGTATGAAATATACGTATTTAAAAATTCACTCTTGTATATGATTTATTTAATTCCATCATTCACGAACGCGAGTTAAGTCGATGATTATGTACAAGGACTGGCGATAACAATCATTCATACAATCCGATCTAACTGGAGTCAGATCCCGTGTCACAAAATTATCTTCCTGCATCTCTGAAAAGATATTTTAGATATTCATGAATTTTCTAATAAAGCAACATAATTATTAAATTCATTTAGTATTGTTTGTTTGAATCTTGCCATCGATGTTTTAGGACTTGTGAATTAAGACTATATCGAGGCAATATGCATAGTACGCACATATGCCAATTAGAGACTGACCAGTTGCAGTCCTAAAAACATCGATGGGAAGATTCAAACAAACAATACTAAATGAATTTAAACTTCACCCCATCGCACAAGCAAGTGGCTTTCAAGACTCAGTGGCCGAGTGGATAACGCGATGGCGTTTGGAGCGAGGGTACTGGGTTCGAGTCCCAGCATGAACATCAACTGTGAAATGCAGGTACATCCAGCTGACGAGTTCCAAATAGGACGAAACGCGCGTCCTTGATTCCACTGCTAGCCAGTATCCGTCTCTGCTTAAAAACTTAATTATTTCCTACTGAATTACAAATCAACTGTTTAGATCATTTTTTTTAATGGACTTATTTAGAATAAAACATTTTTATCAGAAGGGGTGGTTTTTAGGGATTTTAGTAATTTTATATAGTTGAGATCATGAGTCAATTGAAGCTAGACCACAATGCAGACTATGAAAGCAATAGATGGTCATTTCCTCCTAGTATGGACTCCTCATCAGTGCACATCCACGATCACTGTCGCAAGATTCGAATCAAGATACTATTGAAATTATGTATCGATTGAAGCTAGACTACCATGGAAAACCTGGCTTCGAATCTCACGAGGCGAAATCGTGGTTGCAAACTGTTGAGGAGACGTAAATAAAATAAAACGTAACGGCATTCCAGAACTTTCAGGTTTTCTATGGTAGTCTACTTTCAATCGGCACATGATTACCACTAGAATAAAAAATTTTGTTATTTTTATTTAAATTACATTCACCAAACAAAAATTCCCCCTTCCCCTCCAAAAAAAATTTATTAACATTTAGGGTTTATTAAATAAACATCACAGTTCTTAACTCAATTTCATTTCAAAGTTTCAAGTTACCGTGTAAACAAGTTTTCAGTTGAATTTTGGTAAAAAAAAAGCAAAAAAACAAAAAAAAATATTTTTTCGATTTATTGATACATTCATATTTACTTTATTTAATGAAACCCCCTTACACTTTTAAATCTTATAATTATTTATTGGTATGTTTAGATTTGCCCCATACTCTTTGTTAAGTATAATCCCTTTTCAAAGGAAATATCTAAAATATTAGTTGGATAAACATTAAAATGTTGGCAAAGATGGATAGTGGTTAGTAGTGGAATCCAGGACGCGCGTTTCATCCTATTTGAGACTAGTCAGATTGATGTACCTCAATCTTAGACTTGTTGATGTTCACTCTGGGATTCGAACCCAATATCGTTCGATTCAAACGCCATCACGTTATCCACTCAGCTACTGAGTCCTGATAACCAATTGCTTGTGCAAAGGGTAACAATAAAAAGAGAACTGTTTCGTTATTCTATTTTCAAGATTCCTTAACATTATCATGTAATCATTAAATTAATCATATGAACATGGTGGAGATTTGTTCTCTAAGCTCATCCACCTGAGTTACAAATCTTCTTCACCATATCAATATGAATATGATATATTCTTTGAAGAAGTGGTTTACAATGGTTTAATTTCGACTGATTGATCACTGGGTGGTGATCAATATCATGTGTCTCAAATCCTTCTTAGTGCTGATCGTATGCTATCGATCAAGTTGCAATGTTGCCACTAGTCTAAGTGGCTCGACACTGCGTGCACTATGTTGATACAAGATGGTGGTTGGAGGTGGTCAACAGGAAAGTCTAGATTAGTGGCCACATTGCAACTTGATCGATAGTATTCGATCAGCACTAACAAGGACTTGACACACAAGATATTGATCACCACCCAGTGATCAATCAATCGGGATTACATCTTAGTCCTACAGAAGATCGGTCGCGTTCCGAGTAGCTCAGTGGTAACGTTTCTGACTTTGAAGCTGGGTGACACGTGTTTGAATCCGTCAGGGGGCACCAGTTCCCTCAAGGTTACAGGTACAACTTGATGACAAGTGCCAAGTAGCACAAAACTTGGGTCCAGGATTTCCAGTTGACCACCTCCAACCACCATCTTATTCGTTTAATTTAGAAAACATTGAAATTTTATTTATTTATAATTCACAAAAAGTTATTATGTTATAATCAAAATTTTGATTATTACTCTGAAGAAGTTCAAACAAGTTGAAGGGACGAAACATTGGAATTATTTAAATTTCACATTCAATGACTTCTCTGTAGTCAGCGCCCAATTTTTGCTCAAGCTTATTCATTCTAATCTTGACGAATATTCGATATAAATAAACCAATCAGTTGAGATTAATTGCCTGTTATGGTTTAATATCACCTTAGTGAACTGTATAAAATCAGTGAGTTATATTATCTTAGGATGTTAGAATATTTCATATTGTATTATCTAGGATTCTTTGATGATCGTTTCAGTAATGTAAACCATTGATCATTGTGTTGACATCTACTTCATATATATTTCAATATTATAACTGAAAACCTGGAAGCAATGAACGACTGTTTCGTCCCATTGTGGGACTCCTAAGTAGTGCACATCGACGATCTCACCTCACGAGAATCGCACTCAAGACCTATCAGTCTCGAGCGTTTAAGCTTAACTTTTAGACCACTGAGTTGGCCGGTATCCAACGGTGTTATTGTCTAACTTCAACCAATCCACGAAATTGATCTACACATCCACCATTGCCGTCAGTGAGTTGATATCTCACAACAGACGCGGTTGAACTCCACTTGTCACTGTTTCTCATTGTCAATTTACCAGCCTTCATTCTGTTTATAGAGTCCTTTATTCCCGTCCTAAGTTTTTTTTA
Organism: Schistosoma mansoni; assembly: GCF_000237925.1. NCBI lineage: Eukaryota > Metazoa > Platyhelminthes > Trematoda > Strigeidida > Schistosomatidae > Schistosoma > Schistosoma mansoni. Next base: position 1,383,191 of record NW_017385989.1, on the reverse strand, counting down.
ATGAGAGTATATAGGAGACAGTAGACATTAGAAAAGATTCGATAAAGAAATTATTCTCAATATTTTTTAAGCACATTGATTCCATCGTTAATTTCGCTTACATATTATGTGACTATATGATTATTCCGAATAAACTCTTATTATGGATAATCATTTCGAAATATTACAAATTACCTGAAGTTGGTCATAGGATAGGGGGTTTTGTGAAGATTTTATTAATTTTATAGTTGAAATCATGAGTCTATTGAAGCTAGATCACCATGGAAAACCTGGAAGCACTGGACAGATCGTGGATGCGAACTGCTGAGGAGTCCCACAGTAGGATGGAACGGTTGTCCAGTGCTTCCAGGTTTTCCATTGTGGTCTAGCTTCAATTGTCCCATTATCTGACCTATTGAAATTACTCCAATATCCACAAGTACGTAAGAGAATGAAACCCTGAATAGTTACAACGAGGTATATAAGATTTATTCTTCTAAATAGAAACAAATTCACTAATTCATTAACCAGTATTCACCTAGATAATATAAGATAATAATGATTATGAAAGTTAATGAACAATATTCCTTGATCCAATATGGATTATTAATGATCGAATTCAATCCATTGGACTGGTAACCGATCATACCTTAAAAAAATTGATCTGTTTAATCATCAAGTTAATTTCTCTCTTTAGAAGACCTCTTATCATTAACCAATCTAAGTTCATTTAATGCCAGAATGTCATGTTTAACTGAATAAATCAAATTTTAGAAATATTGTAAGTATTGTAGTGCCCTGCTTCGTTAATCGATCACCTCGATAACCGTTATAATACCAATATTAAAGGTGCGTAAAATCAGAAGGCAAAGAGAAGTGGCAACTATAGTTTTATTGACAAATGACTCAGGACAGAAAGTCACAAGAGCATGAGCTAATATCATTGAGCAACGGACAGTGCAAACAATTACAAAGGCAATTTATAGTCAAATTGAATAAGGGCATAGCAAAAACAAAAACAAAGGCTGATAATAGGATTTGCGTGCATACATATATGGGGAGGAGTATCAGTCATTGAATGATACTTAAGCAATCAACATTTTGGCTAGAGTGTCATGGGCTCTAGTGGTCATAACAGTACAAAGATAAATGAGAATGGTTATTATTCAAATGACGATGTCTGTTAAGTAAGTTAATAAAAAGGCTTAACCAATTTACCATACTCGAAATCGATTGTAGGATAGTTGCTATAGTATAATACTTACATATCATACTGATAACAGATTAGAGGTCAGTAACATGATTTATGACTGAATGCTTAGGTCATGTCATCTTACCAGATTCGTTTGTTTGGATCTTGTTTGAACACCACCACCAAAAACAACATAAAAAAAAGTCGTACTAACATTTCCAAGTTGTTTGTTAAATGACAATCGCCATTTGTTAACTAAGATAAGATCGTTTAGATTTCTTATGTATAAACATAGCAATCTAGTATAAACATATCAGTTAAAGGGTTGTTATAGTTGTATCTCTTCAAATAGTTCACATATATACACCATATACACAAATCTATCACTAACGTGTTCAAGTTACTGCTAATAATATTTTCAGTAGTATCATACTTTAACATCTTTTTACTAGTACTGATAAGAAGAAAAAAAGATACATCAACTGTTCTCTTTAACAAAAGATTGAATGACAAGGGAAAATAAATTACATCTTTAAAAGTAATTGTAAGCAGAGATGGATAGTGGCTAGTAGTGGAATCCAGGACGCGCGTTTCGTCCTATTTGGGACCCGTCAACTGGATGTACCTGCATCTCAGAGTTGATGTTCACTCTACGACTCGAGCTCAGTACCGTTCACTTCAAACACTATCGCTTGATCTACTCAGCTACAGAGTCCTGATAGCCACTTGCTTGTGCGATGGGGTGAAACATACAATACTAAATGAGTTTAAAAGTAATTGTTTAATAGATTCGAAAAGAACTAGAATATTAGGTTGAACTGGTTACAATACTAGAATAACATTCAGATATATGATCAAATGATTTTCATGGATGAGCACTTCTGAGGAGTCTCACAGTGGAACGAAACGGTCAGCCAATGCTTCTAGGTTTTCCATGGTAATCTAGCTTCAATTGACTCATGATTTCAAATATAAAATTTCTAAAATCTCCACAAAAACCCACTCTGATAATAATCATATGCTCACAAGTGTTTGGCTCCAAGAAGTATTTCCTGGAGTTCTAGTGAGAAGCATTAACCAATGGGGTGGTTGATGTTGGTGAATTTTGCTGTTTGAGTTGAATGGTTTGATCTCGGAGCTTTCATTGCTATTGTGAACGACATCATTAGAACAAAACTTCAAGTAGAAGTGAAGTGTTCAAATTTCACCACATATGGCACACAACTTCTTCTGTAGATCTCGATGTTGTTTGGTCATTGTTGACTTTTTACCTGTCATTGTTTACTTCTTTATTTTGATTGTATCTCTCATTGATTTGATCAGAAATTACAACAAGATTGTAGAACCCTTTTGAAATAGATATGGTCCACAAACAAATAAAATCGCTTCGATCAATCTCATCCAAACCAAAGAACCGAACATCATCTGCAAAATAAATTGTTTTGTCTACGAAAAACGTTACATTGAACAAAACGGACGCCTACTTCATCTTCGCCTGCACGAGCATCAGTTCGTTAAAAAACTTCATAACATATCTTCACTTATATCAATGCGTATGGACAACAGTGAATGCATATTCAACTGGAAAAAACGTTGAGATCTTGGATAAAGGCAATTCTAAATAACCTGGAGAACTTTTTGGAAGCTTAACACTCAAATCAATCAACAAACACATTGAAATCGATCCAAATTATCAATCAATCAGAAAATTTATGGGCAATTATAGGACAAAGAATCACATCAATAGGAGATAATATCTAAATAAACAAGTAAACAATGAAAAGTTAAATGTTAACAGTAACCAATTAGATACTGACCAGTTGCAGTCCTAACACATCAATGGGAAGATTCAAACAAATAATAATAAGTGTATTTAAACTTTAACCCACTACACAAGCAAGTGGCTATCAAGACTTAGTAGCTGAGTGAATATAGCGATGGCGTTTGAAGCGAACGATACTGGGTTTGAGTCTCAGAGTGAACATCGACACTGATTTGCAGATAAATCCAACTGAAGAGTCCCAAACAGGACGAAACGTGCATCCTGGATTCTACTACTAACCACTATCCATCTTTATTTACAATTAACATTAGGTCTTTGAACCCTAAATGGTGAAATCAATCAAAACTACTTATTAATTATCTTTTACTGAATTACCATTAAATCTATTTATTGTTTTTGTAAAACTTAACTAAACTAAAAATAATGAAAATAAGTTTTATTAAAATGACAAAAATGTCAACAACAAAAAAATAATTTTGAAAAGAAAAAAACAAAACAAAAAAGATCTCATTCATGACAACAAGTACTCAAATGGAAAAAAAATCGGTTATTCATTACAGAACTAAGTTTTCATTTGTTTAGTTAATGTTGTTGCTGTTGGTTCTTTTTCTTTTTTTCTCTCTTTTTCTTTTTCCCTTTTTCTTTCTTTTTTCTCTTTTTCTTTCTTTTTTCCTTTTTCTCTTTTTTCTTTTTCGCTTTTTCCTTTTTCTTTCTTTTTTCTTTTTTCGCTTTTTCCCTTTTTCTTTTTTCCTTCTCTCTCTTTTTCCTTTTTCTCTTTTCCCCTTTTTCTTTTTCTCTTTTTTCCTTTTTCTTTCTTTTTTCTCTTTTTCTTTCTTTTTCCTTTTTCTCTTTTCCCCTTTTTCTCTTTTTTCCTTTTTCTTTCTTTTTCTCTTTTTCTTTCTTTTTTCTTTTTTCTTTTTTTCTTTTTCGCTTTTCCTTTTTCTCTTTTTTCCTTTTTCTTTCTTTTTTCTCTTTTTCTTTTTGCTTTTTCTCTTTTTCCTTTTTCTATTTTTTCTCTTTCCTCTTTTCTCTTTTTTCTCTTTTCTCTTTTTTCTCTTTTTTTCTTTTTTTCTAATTTAGATGTCAACTATTGTCATTTAAATCTTCTTCTCTTTGTATTGGAATGTCTATCTATCCATATAGTTCTTCTCTTTTTTTGGTGTGTTGTTTAATCTCATAAGTTTTACTTACTGTTTTTGTTTAGTAGAAAAACAGTAAGTCAATTGTCAAAATTACCAATTGAATGTCATTCTCATTTGTTTTTATTGTTTTGTTTTTGTAAATGAGAATTGAATGATAATGCATTGAAATGAAATCATTTTATATGATAATGCAATCAACATATTCATTACAATGTTATACACTATTATAGTTTGAATGATGATATGATGATTAGTGGAATTCAACTAGGTCTGTTATGTGATAGTAACTCACTGAAGACAATGAGGGGAGGATTTTGCTTGATTTCGTCGATTAGTTTAAGCTAGAGATGAACACAGTTGGATGCCGGCTGACTCAGTGGTCTAGAGATTAAATGTTCTCTTGCGTGATCGAAAGTCCTGGATTCGAAACTCTCGGACAGAATCATAGATGTAAATCTCATATTAGGACAAAATAGCCGTCCAAAGGTTTCAGGTTTCCATGTTAGTTTAACTTTAATAGACTCATGTTTCATTTGACAAGCTTCAAAGCTATAACCAACAAACTGATGTAAATATTAAGTAAATGAAAGTATAATTGATATTAGAAAAAAGAGGTCAAATTCAGGGGAACGGTTATCGAAATATATATGGATATGTTATCAAAAAACATCACAGTTTTCTAGTAAAAACTGTTTACTGATTAAATATTGATTATTAATCAAATTCTTTAACATAAACGTATCTTTTGATGTTTGTTGTTAACCATAATTATTGATCAATATTAGGCAACTTATTTCTCTGGAATCCAGGACGCGCGTTTCGTCCTATTTGGGACTCGTCAGATGGATGTACCTGCATCACAGAGTTGATGTTCACTCTGGGACTGGAACCCAGTACCGTTCGCTTCAAACGCGATCGCGTTATTCACTCGGCCACTGAGTCCTGATAGCCACTTGCTTGTGCGATGGGGTCTCAGAGTGAACATCAACTCTGAGATACAGATACATTCAGCTGACGAGTCCCAAATAGGACGAAACGCGCGTCCTGGATTCCACTACTAGCCACTATCCATCTCTGCTAATAATGCTTGTGTATCAAGGCTATATCGAGGCAATACGCACAGTATGCACATATGCCAATTAGAGACTGACCAGTTGCAGTCCTAATATATCAATGGGAAGATTCAAACAAACAATACTAAGTGAATTTAAACTTATTTCTTTGATGATGTTTCCCAAATTTACAATCTAAATGATACCATGATCATTAAACAAATATGTATAGCTTCTATACAGTTGAGGTCATGAGTCAATTGAAGCTAGATCACCATAGAAAACCTGGGAGTACTGGACGTCCGTTTCGTCCTCGCGAGATTCGAACTCAGGACTTATCAGTCTTGTGCGCGAGCACTTAACCTCTAGACACGGAGCCAGCATCCAACGGTATTAATGTCTAACTACAACCAATGCACGAAATTGAGCAATCGCTCACCATTGTCTTTAGTGAGTTGATATCTCCCATCACTGGTCACTGCTTCTCCACTAGAACTCCAGGAAATATCTCATGCAGCCAGTCACTAGTGAGCACATGATCATTTTCAGAAGGGGTTTTGTAGAGATTCTTAGTATTTTATAGAGTTGAGATCATGGGTCACACAATAGGACGAAACGGACGTCCCGTGCTTTCATGTTTTCCGTAGTGGTCTTCCTTCAATTGACTCATAATCTCAACTCTATAAAATTACTAAAAATCTCCACAAAACCTCTTCTGATATATAGCTTTATCACAGTTTATGCCATACTATCTTTTGTAACATGTACAACGAAAAGTTGTACACTTTTCAGAAACTTACCTGATTAGGTTATACAATTAATAGCTATATTGATGTATTAAAACAAACAAAAGACAGATTATATGTTGAAATATATAGATGACAGGAACAGGTAGATCAGATATACAACCAGGCCGCCCAATTTCTTCAATAATGACCATTAAATTCGTTTCATTTATGTCTTTTCTCTGTTATCAAATGTTTTGTTTTTTTCGGGGGGGGGCGGGGGGCAATCCATTCTACATTATTTCCCAATAATGGTAATAATTGATCACTTTTTTTCTTTACCTATATTCAATGATCAAGTCAACCGATTAATAGTTATTATAAATGTATTTATGATTCCTTTTTTCTCCTCTCCTGTAATTTATATATATCCATAGGGTATATATAGGTATATATGTATATGCTACTATAATGACTGACCATATACACATGAATGATTTCTGACATAAATTTTTTTTTGATCTGCGCATGAATATATATATATGTATATATATTCATCAAACATATAACCAATCGATATACCGTTGGTGTGCTCATATCTATAGAGAGAGTCAGTATAGTCATTATCATACAATAGAGCGTGTTAACAAACTTGTTTCAGCTTTATATTAATCCTATTGCTCGTTTTTTTTTGTCACTATGGACCGATATTAGTATTATTATAGTCTATAAATATAATATTTCCATATGATTTATATTTTGTTTAATTGTCAATTCTACTATATTAATCGGAATGATCTAAATATAGAGATAGATTACTGTTAAATAGCCTCAATGAGTAGTATATATCTATTAAACTTAAGTAATACAGATAAATTATCAAATTAAAAAAAGAAAAAAAGAAGAAAAGAAAATTTGAAATGGATAATAATAGCGTCCCCCCTCACAATAATTGTTTTTTCTCTAGTTCCCGAAATTCTACTCAATTAAAAACAATCTCTTGCACACTATTTAAGAGTCCCACAATAGGACGAAACGGTTGTCTAGTGCTTCTAGGTTTTCCTTGGTGGTCTAGCTTCAATTGACTCATGCTTTCAACTGTGAAAATCTATTGCAAGTTAATTAATTAGTTACAGTATTTGCCGATATAACTGAAGTGGAGAAATAAGCAGCTAAGTTTTCTGGTTCTACCATATCATCTAGTGAAAGTGATAGTGATGATGATGATAATGGAAAATGTAAGAAATATTCTGGATGTATATCATGAAGTTATCCACCTTTTGATTCTTCATCTAGTTTATACAAAGAAGTTGTTCCATTCTATTTATTCTAGGAAATATTTGAAAGGTGTGATTGCCCCCGAATGCCCTGGTATGGCCGAGAGTGGGGAGAGTCTGCTCTCCTTCTCAAAGCGTTTTCACATGGCAACGCGTATATAGCCTCTGCAAGAGAAGTTCTACTCACTGCCTTCTCTCAGCGGGAGTGTTGTTTATGAAATTAAGGAGACGAAAAGTGAATGTGCGATGCTTTAACTGGGTTGGTCGATATAAATGATCCACCTAGGGGAGTTGAAGAGCCCTGAATTCAAACGGATGATGTACATGGTCTCCAGCATTCTGAAGGAACAAATGGCATATGCACCAATTTTTGGTCACCGGCTGTCATATGACTGCATCTCCTCACGATGTTCCACTGCCTTGTGAATCAGATCTTTAAGTCAAAGGCTCCGGTTGTGGTCCCCTAAGAAAACCGCCTGCTTTAGTTCGGGCACCCGGGCAGTATCACATCCCTCACATAAATCAAATGTAATTCGTGTTGCGCATATTTATCTGGTGCCCCCTTTGTACCAATATTTATGTGTTTAAATAAATAAATAAATGAGAATGAACGCATTCAGTGTGTCTTTTTATTACACTATCGAAATCTATCAAAGGGACTAATTGCTTTCATTTATTTCTATTATATAATAAATTATATTAAAATTAAGTAAACGATCTTGGGTTCGAATCTCGCGATAGCGGGTTCGTGGATTCGCACTGCTGAGGAGTCCCATAATAGGACGAAACGGCCGTCCAGTGTTTCCAGGTTTTCCATGGTGGTCTAGCTTCAATTGACTCACGCTTTCAACTATGAAAAATACTAAATCTCCACAAAACCCCTTCTGATAATTAAACGACCAATGTTTAGCAGAGTATAAAAATAACCTTAATAATGATTATTTAGTTTTAGTAGTGTTAATGAATGAATAGTGATAATAGGTAAATGTTAAAGTTCTAGTTAGGACATATAATCAGTGGAGTTCAGGTATATTGATCTTAAGACTGTTACTTGAAAATGGTATTGAATGGTAGTCATATAATATCGTGAATTGATTGAACGCAGACATATTTTGATGGAGTTTTGTTCTTTGAGTTGGATAGTTTGGTCTTAGAGCTTTCATCATTTTTTTCAATGACATCATCAGAAAAAACATCAAGTAGAAGTGAAGTGTTCGAATTTCTTCACATATGGTTCACAGCTTGTTTTGTACACGTTGATGTTAATTGGTTCCACACCATCTCAATTTAAACATATTAACCACTAAAAGTCAACTGAAGGGTCTATAGATTACGGGGGTTCCTAGTTCGATTCCAAGTGTATTCGTCACTATGCGATGTAGATAAGTTCCATAATAAGACGAAACAGCCGCGTAGTTCTCCTTAGTTTTCATTGGCTGTTTATCGATAGTCAGGCCCCATTATAAATTACAATAACTTTATGTACGGTACAATGAAACACGTGGAAATAACAAGAGATGTGAGTTTATGAAAAATCTCACATTTATTCATCAAAATAACAATCACAGAAATTTAAATTCATTTACTGTTGTTTGTTTGAATCTTCCCATTTTGCGTTAGGACTGCAACTAGTCAGTTGATGGGAAGATTCCAACAAACCATACTAAATGAATTTAAACTTCCCCCCATCGCACAAGCAAGGGGCTATCAGGACTCAGTGGCCGAGTAGATAACTCGATGGCGTTTGAAGCGAAAGGCACTGGGTTAGAGTCTCAGAGTGAACATCAAATCTGAGATGCAGGTACGCCCAGTTGATCATTTTTCTCAAATATCAAATTTTTTCTTTTTTCTTCTTCTATTGGCTAAATATTCAGTTATTTTTTTTATATAATCTAATTTTTTAAGGCTACAATTTCAACAAAACCAAATCTATATCGATGGTCATTTATCTAAATTCTAGTTCATTTTTTAGAGATCAACAAAATCAATGTTACATTTTTTTGATTTTTTTCTTTTTTTGTTCATATTACCCCCCCCCCTCTTCAATATTGAAGTAGGTTTTCTTTTTTATTATCAAGAAGATTTTTTACAGTAATCAATTATTGAGTTTACCAAATACTCTATACTACTAATTCTACTACTATTACTACCACTACTACTACTACTCATTCTACTACTACTACTATTACTACTACTACTACTACTACTACTCATTCTACTACTACTACTACCATTACTACTACTACTACTACTCATTCTACTACTACTACTATTACTACTACTACTACTGCTACTCATTCTACTACTACTACTACTCATTCTACTACTACTACTATTACTACTACTACTACTACTCATTCTACTACTACTACTATTACTACTACTACTACTACTACTACTCATTCTACTACTACTACTACTAATAATAATAATAATAATAATAATAATAATTATTATTATTATTATTATTATTATTATTATTAGAAGGTACATAACCATTAAATCTATTGACTGTTAAACAAATGGACCCTATGAAGTATTTCACTTAAAGACGAACTATGTCTTGTGCCAATTTCTTTAGAATGGTTCTTCAAATGAATGGCATGATCTACTTATATATATATATTGTGTATATACTGAACTAAAGTGTTTATGTAATACTTTCTTTAAAGGTAATAGCTAAAACATTAATATAAGGAATGAAAATAATTAGTTTTTTTCGAGTTGTTTCTTTTTTCACATTAAAAACAATTTGAAGTATTAGAGAATAGTTTCAGCTGAGGATGATAGTATTAGAGGTGTTGTGTTCTTTGATAGTACTTAATTACTTACGCCTGTTACCCCTCGTTGAGAAGCATAGGCCGCACACCACTACTCTCCATTCAACTCTGTCCTCAGCGATCCTTTCCAGTTCTTTCCAGTTAACATTCATCCTTTTCATATCTGCTTCTATTTCCCAAAGTAATGTGTTCTTTGACCTTCCGCTTTTCCGCTTCCTTTCACCATTCCAAGATAGAAATTGCCTCGTGATGCAGTTTGGTGATTTCCACTATGTATGTCCTATCCACTTTCAATGTCTTTTCCTAATTTCCCTTTCAGCTAGAAGCTGGTTTATCCTTTCCCATAAAACGCTGTAGCTGATAGTATCCGGCCAGTGAATGTTGAGTATTTTGCGTAGACAACTGTTTATAAATACTTGTCCCTTCTCGACGATGGATGTAGTAGTTCTCCACGTTTCAGCTCTGTACAGTAGGTCTGTATTGACGTACTTTGAGAGTGTAACACCCATGAACGTAACTACTTAACACTGCTTTCTTTTTTCAAACATTACTATTTCGTTGTTTTTCAATCAAAATATGTATAATCTGTCAATAATACACTTCCAAGTTAAAAGCTATACACTACAATAAAATAATAATTTATGGTCAATAATAGTACTACAAGTATTAGATTGACATTGTTGTAAAAATTTAACTAAACGAAGTTCCCTTCGAGCTTGATAGATTTCAAAAAAGAAAATTATTTTAACAAGAAAGTGGGCAAGTTTATTGCTCTAACAGTAATAATACTCTGGTTAGCGTTTGTTTAACAAAATCGTTTTCTACGGGATGTAGTTGCTGAATCCATGCCCAACCGTTCCCCGTTGTGTGAGTTGGGACCGATAGTAACCCCAGAAGAGTTATAGACGGAGTTAATAATACTAAGACTACTGAGCTTTGAGAAATAAGCACCAAAGAAATTAAATAAACGGATTCCAGTAGGTGAAAGGATTTACATTTCGGACCTTCACTCACCCTTTCATTGATATTTCAAATGAATGTAACATATCAGTTTACATGTTATTTAAATTTTTGATGAAGTATAAACCTTCAGTTTTAAGTAATATTGAGCTAGGTTGCAGAAATTGTCGACGACAATTTAAGCTAATACTTTAAAACAAAGCTATTTGAATCAGCTCTGAATTTTGGAATAATATAAGCATTTTATATAGTTGAGATCATGAGATCAATTGAAACCAGATCACCATAGAAAACCCGGACGGCCGTTTCGTCCTATTGTAGCACTCCTCAGCAGTGCGCATCCACGATCCCGACTCGCGAGATCCGAACCCAGGACCTACCAGTCTCGCGCCAGAGCACTTAATCGATAGACCACTGAGCCGGCCCGCATCTAACGATGTTGATGTCTCACCACAACCAATCCACGAAATCGTACGACTAACTTCCATTGTACTGAGGTAGATACCTGCCTCCACCTGACATGGATTAGCATTGATTTGACCATTTCATTTAACTTCTCCTTTTTTTTTCAGGAGACTGGCATTAATTATTTCATCACATAGAGAATGAGAGACTGTAATCATTATTAGCTACACACATGATCAATGGATTCTGAAAATCGTGTGATATTAAACGTTGGTGGTATAAGACATGAAACATACAAAGCCACATTGAAGAAGATCCCAGCTACTCGATTATCAAAATTAACTGAAGCTGTGGCAAATTATGATCCAATATTAAATGAATATTTTTTTGATCGTCATCCAGGTGTTTTTAATCAAATATTGAATTATTATCGTACTGGTAAATTACATTATCCTACAGATGTATGCGGACCTTTATTTGAAGAAGAACTTGAATTTTGGGGTCTTGATGCTAATCAAGTAAGTTTTATGGTTTATGCATAAATTGGATTTTGATTTTTAAAGAAGATATCAGTACAAAATGATTAAAATCATGAACGGATCTAAGTTAGACAACTATCGGTAACCTGGAAGCAATAGAGTGCCGTTTATTTTTAGTATTGGAGGCGAATTCAGCACCTTCCATCTCGTACGCAAACGCTTAATCTTTAGAGCGCATCCAACGACGTTGATGTTCAGCTCGAATCAATTCAAGAGATTTCATGAATGTCTTCCATTGTCTTCGGTGGGTAATTGTCACACACTCAACACAGTTGAACTTCACTGGTCACAACTTTTCACTAAAACTCCAGGAATACCCTCTAGAAGTTAAGTCACTAGTGAGCACGCAGTTATTTTTTAACAGGGAGTTGTGCAGAAATCTCATATTAAAACGAAACAGACATACAGTACTTTCAGGTTTACAACGGTTATCTAACTTAGATCAGTTCATGATCTTAGTGAAACTTAAGCCATTTTAAGAATGTAATTGTTAGCTGAATTTTTCATCTTTTCACTTGTGAGTTGACAAGTCAGCATCGATAGCTTCACAATAGAGACTTAGTGATATGTAAATATTCATTATTGATGAAATAATCTTTGGTGAACAAATATTATTGCATTATGATCTGTTATATCCCGATGAGAATTATGAGTGGTAACTTTTGAGAACTATTTATGGACCAGTACGACGAATCTATTTTTATTGTATAATTGTTAAGTAACTAAACTATGCACAATCATATTCCTCTTATTATAAGCTTTATTTTGATGTATGGACTATTATGATACGATTTGCCGTTCTTAAGTTATACCTAGTCCATTAATACAATCTCCCACATTCACAGTAACTTATAGTTAGATCTTGTACAAGTATCAGAAGGAATTTTTGTGGATATTATAGTAATTTTACTATAATAGTTGATTTCATGAATCAATTGAAGCTACACTACCATGCAAAACCTGGAAGTACTGGACTGCCGTTTCGTCCTCGTATGGTACTCCTCAGTAAGGCGCATTCACGATCCTCGCGGCGAGATTCAAACCCAGAACCTATAGGTCTCGCGCGGCAACGCCCAATCTGTGTACCACTGAGCTGGCATCAAACAGTGTTAACGTCTAATTCCAACCAATCCACGATATTGCGCGAACATCTTTAATTGTTTTCAGTAAGTAACTGTCTCACACCTAACACGGATGAACTCCATTGGCGAAGGCGTTGATGCCATTAGATTCCGGCTCAATGGTCTAGAGGTTAGGTGCTCGTGCGCAAAACTAATAGGTCTGGGGTTCGAATCTCTTGAGGCGGGATCGTGGATGCGCACTGCTGAGCAAATCCATAATAGGGCGAAACGGTCGTCCAGTGCTTTCAGGTTTTCCATAGTAGTCAAGCTTTAATTGACTCATGAATTCAAGTATAAAATTGGCAATGATTGCAAAGTATGTACAATATCCTGAAATAAAATGAACTAATTATTGAACAACAAAACAATTATATTACAAAAATTTTTTGTCAACCTTCAACTATTTAACATTGAAAACATTCTTCTATAACATACTTTTCAGAAACTTTTAAGCATTAACTGCATTGAATAAAGAATCTAATGCCTAGAAAAGGATTGAACTTTAAAATCACTCAAATATTATAAGCAAAGATGGTTATTTGCTAACAGTAGAATACATGACGCGCGTTTCGTCCTATTTGGGACTCGTCAGATAGGTGTTCCTGCATCTCAGAGTTGATGTCCACTCTGGGACTCGAACCCAGTATCGTTCATTTTAAACACCACCACGTTATTCACTAACCTAACATCCAACTGATGGGTCTCAAATAGGACGAAACACACATCCTGGATTCCATTGCTAGCCACTATCTATCTTTGCTTATAATGCTTGTGAATTGAGGCTATATCGAGCCAATACGCACAATATGCGCATACGTCAATAAGAGACTGATCAATGACAGTCCTAAACATCGATGGGAAGATTCAACCAACTAATAACAAGTGAACTTAATCTAAATATTAGCACTGCTGAAGAGTCCCATAATAAGACGAAACGGCCGTCCAGTGCTTCCAGGTTTTCGATGGTGGTCTAGCTTCAATTGACCCATGATTTCAACTATGAAAAATACTAAATTCTCCACAAAACCCCCTTTTGATCTAAATATTAGTTTCCCACTGAAGTTAGATTGTCTATCATCTATGTAGTCCAATTTAATCTTTCATTTCAGTTTTGTAATTATCTATTTATTATTGTTATATCTATTTAAAATGTTTATATAATTTCTATGATAATATCTTTGTTTTGTTTTAACCAAATCCATTATCTTAAAAAACAAACAAACAAACAAATCTACCGTTCAATTCACCACTTTTTTTAGGAAAGGGGGGTTACCGGGAGGATGGAATGTTCTTTGTTTATATAATCAGTAAACCTGTACATGATTTTCATCTATTGACTGTATACATCTCATAGAAATAGGTACACCTATACAGGAATATATAGACGCACATACACACACACATGTACCGATAATTATAAAAATGACAATTGATGGAAAGTTGATGAAACTTAATTAGAAACCAAGGAAATTGATTATAAGACTAAGATCTTTTGTTGTTTTCCAACGGATTAATATTTTATGAAGATATAAATTAACTATAGATAAGAAAAAATCCCAAATCTATCATTATTATCCGATAAAGCGCAAGATTGTTGAAGTAGGAGTTATCATCGTCGTATGATAATCTCTCTCTGGTCTCAGTGTACAGCATGTTGGGGAGTTCAAGGGCCAATACCGTAGAGTCGGTTGTTATGATCGGTGAGGTGTACTTATTACTGTATCAGATACAACTTATATCAAACATCCTTGTCGGACAGCAGCTCCTTTATAAATTGCTTGAGCCTGTGTTTATCATGCGATTGAAAGGCGATCCCGTTCCTTCTAATCGTTGTGCAAGACTTCAACTGAGCATTACAGCAAGACCAGTCTCAGTTCCTGTGAAAATAAATAGCATGATTATGAGTACGTTATAGTTATCTTGGGGTCGGCGTATCTCTCTATCTCTAATGGGTGATTGAAAGTAGACAATTCCCTTACAAAGGTTCATTCGACGATTTGCATTTGACTGGAATGGTATCTATTAGAGCCAGTTTTTGTGGTACAATGGATACTCAGTGTCTGTTCACCGGATACCATCAGCAATGGCCTTCTATGAGAGAGAACAAAACAGCTTCTAGCTGAAGAGGAAATCAGGAAAAGATGATGGAGGTGGTAGATAGGAAATACATTATGGAAATCATCAAATTGCATCATTGGCCAAGCGCCTAATTGAAATCCTGAATGGAAACGGAAAGTAGGAAGACAGAGGAACACACTACGTCACGAATCGGAAACAGACATGATCAGAATGAATAGCAAGTGGAAAGAACTGGAAAGTATTGTCCAGGACAGAGTTTGAAGAAAAATGCTGGTGGACGGCTTATGCTCCCCCACGAGGGGTAACAGGCTTAAACAAGTAGGTGAATAAGTTGTGGTACATCAAGCAGGAGTTACCATCAATAGTATTTTAAGACCAATGTACCCACAAGAGATAAATAAGTGAATAGTGGTCTTAAATAGACGGTAAATTTAAGCTTACAGT
This sequence comes from Schistosoma mansoni, assembly GCF_000237925.1. Taxonomy (NCBI): domain Eukaryota; kingdom Metazoa; phylum Platyhelminthes; class Trematoda; order Strigeidida; family Schistosomatidae; genus Schistosoma; species Schistosoma mansoni. The sequence goes on along the minus strand of NW_017385989.1, from coordinate 1,367,713 downwards.
TCATAATTTCACTCCGATTATGTTATGTAATCATCTACTGGGTATATTCCAATTGTTACCACAAATCCTAAATCTGTATAGGTTTATCTACTTGAAGCCGTTTACTTTATACCTAGTAACTCGTTGAAATAGTCAATAAGTAAATGCACGATTTAAACTATTGACCAATAATCAGATGGGGGTTTTGTGGAGATTTCAGTATTTTTCATAGTTGAAATCATTGGTCAATTGAAGCTAGACCACCACAGAAAACCTGGAAGCACTGGACGGCCATTTCGTCCTATTGTGATACTCCTCAGCAATGCGCATCCACGACCTCGCCTCGCGAGATTCAAACCCAGGACCTACCAGTCATCATGATTTCAACTATGAAAAATACTGAAACCTCCCCAAAACCCCTTCTGATTACAATCATATGCTCACTAGTGACTGACTTCATGGGATGTTTCCTTGAGTTCTAGTGGGAAGCAGTAACCAGTAGAGTTCAATTAAGTCTGTTGTAGAGATATCAACTCACTGAAGACAATTGGTGAACGGTTGCTCAAACTTCGTGGATTGGTTGAAGTAAGACATTAACACCATCGGATGCCGGCAAACCCAGTGGTCTATCAGTTAAGTGCTCTGGCTCGAGACCCCTTCTGATCAATAATTTTTTTTAGTGTAATTTCCCTTATTCTAAATATACTACTTATTAAATTACCAGAATCAATTGAGAATATATTGTTTACAAATCAGTAGACAACATATGAGGATATATAAATCTGTAAACCACCTATACATAAGAAGTAAACAATTACCTATCCAAATAAATAAACAATCATAGTCAAGTTAGATATAACAAACATCAGCATATATATTCACAATAAGTAGCTACTGATCTATATAGATTTCTATATATAGAATGATGTAAATACAAATGATGTTGACTACTTTATTATGGATGTTATATGAGAAAGGTGAGAAATACACAATGGAATTGAAAAAGAGAGTCAATATGAAACCATTTTCAATTCTAAATATTGGACAATAGTTAAATAGATTACATCATTATAATCATAAACAAACGTTTGTGAAAATTGTTTTGTAGTTGAGATCATGAATCAATTGAAGCTAGGCTACCATGGAGAACCTGGAAGTACTGGAGGGCCGTTTCGTCCCATTGTGGGGCTCTTCAACAGTGGGCATTTCCATGGTGGTCTAGCTTCAATTGACTGATGATTTCAACTAGAAAATTACTAAAATCTCCATAATACCCCTTTCTGAAATTTTTTTTGTATTTTAACATTAATTAAATAAATATTCATCTGCATAACAATAAAACAATGAACCAAAAGATCCTAAAACACCCTATTGAATGTTCAATTATACACTATGAACCACTTTTTTTCTTCAATCAAACTCTTATTTACTTACCTATTTAATCCTGTTACTCCCAATGGAACATAGGCCGCTGACCAACATTCTCCAACCCACTCTATCCTGGGCCTTCCTTTCTACTTCTATCCGGTTGTTGGTCATTCATCTCATGTCTGTCTCCATTTCTCGGAGTATTGTGTTCTTTCGTCTTTCTCTTCTCTTTTGACTTTCACGATTCCATGTGAGGGCTTGCCTTGTGATGCAGTTGAGTGTTTTCTTCAATCAAACTCTTAGATGAAGTTTATATTTGAAAGAAATTAGTGTAATCTTTAGTTATATGATTCACTTCAGACAATATGAATTCCTTTGTTAAACAGTACAAATATACTCAAATAATTATAGTAATCTAGATTATTTGACAATAAAATGAATGTTTAAGTGATATAATGTAAAGTAGACATATATGGTCATACATTAACACATCAAAGTATTTATAGGATTGTAAGCAAAGATGGCTCGTGGCTGGTAGTCGAATCCAGGACGCACGTTTTGTCCCATTCGGGACTCGTCAGTTGGATGTACCTGCATCCCAGAGATGATGTTCTCCACGGGACTCGAACCCAAATCTGTTCGCTTTAAACGCCATCACGTTCTCCACTTAAATACTGAGTCCATATAGTTACTGGATTGTGCATCGAGATGAAGTTTTAATTCATTTTTGTATTGTTCGCTTGAATCATCCCATTCATATGCTATGCCTAGTGTGAAGTAAATGCCGAACTACTGCACTGTTTAGACCCATTGTGCCTCTCAATGTCAATTTCTTTGGAACGTGCTCGGGAATGTTAACATGTAGTCTTCTCCCTGTTCTTCCAATATATGTGCTTTAGCATGTACATATAAATTGGTAAATGTAAAGTCACCTTAACTATAAACCATACCTTACGTATTCATGAAATGTATTAACCTTGCAAAATGTTTACAACCATTTTTCCTGTTGTAATTATGGACTTCATAAGAGTCTTACGTAATATTTCTTGGATCACGGTCAATAAATAGCACTGTCAATGAGACTAAATGTTCCAGTAGTAATTATCCAATTATTATTTAACCTATTCACATTGACTATTTATTTAATGGTAATCAGTATCTTTGAATTCATGGAAAATATTTATAGTTCGGGATGAAGATTTCAAAGATTATTTGTTCTCTGAGAAGCTTGTATTCTGATGAGGTTTCCAAACAAATCAATGAAAGCTTCTCCAGTAAACCGTCCAATTCAGATGGCATAAAACCAAAGTCTTTTTTTAGCTTATCGTCAGTTCTGAAAGAATTCTATCATTCACTACGTTATTTTTGATGTGAAAAACTTTTGACCTAGGTTTTGTGTTAGTTAAAGTTTGTTAACAAAGAAAGCTTTTCCCCTATAGGATTGTAAACTACACTAAACTGGTTTATAAGCAAAGATGGATAGTGGCTAGTGGTGGAATCCAGGACTCGCGTTTCGTCCTATTCGGGACTCGTCAGCTAGATGTTCCTGTATCTCAGAGTTGATGTTCACTCTGGGACTCGAACCCAGTACTGTTCGCTTTAATTGCTGTCCAAAATAACAATGGAAAGATACAAGTAAACAACAACAAAAAGTGAATATAAACTGGTTTCTATTTCATGGTTAGTATCAATTCCTTAATATTATTAGATCTGCTTTTCCGACAAGTTCAAGTTAACGTAACTCCCAAACTTAACAATAAACTGCAGTGACAGGGAACACAAGCAGGGACAATCAAGTGCGTTGGAACACAAAATTACAGAACATCTTAGTAAAATCTGAGAACCATACAGTAAATACTTAATTCTCAAAATGTCAATCAGTTGTCCCAAAGTTGACTGTTCCTGTTTCAAATATCAGTCAACCGTCTCAGACTTCATTAGTCCTAAATATTCATACCAATTACTTATTGTTCCCGTTCTTTCATTCTCGACCTTCTCCTGCCAGACGTTTTAATCCTGACTATCGTTATAGACTACTCATATCGATATAAGTAGTACACACCATTGAACTACTCACTTATCCATTTTTTTTCTATTCATAAGTTATGAACTGTTTTAACTAGATTTCTTTAGGAAGCTCATAGTTCAACTAACCTCAATTTTAAATTCATTTAGTTTTGTTTGTTTGAATCTTCCCATCGATGTGTTAGGACTGCAACTGGTCAGTCTCTAATTGGCACATGTGCATACTGTGCGTATTGCCTCGATATAGCCTTAATTCACAAGCATTATTAGCAGAGATGGATAGTGGCTAGTAGTGGAATCCAGAACGCGCGTTTCGTCCTATTTGGGACTCGTCAGCTGGATGTGACTGTATCTCACAGTTGATATTCACTTTGGGACTCCAACCCAGTACTTTTCGGTTCAAATGCCACAAGCAAGTGGTTATCAGGACTCAGTGGCCGAGTGGAGAACGCGATCGCGTTTGAAGCGAACGGTACTGGGTTCCAGTCCCAGAGTGAACATTAAATCTGAGATGCAGATACATCCAGCTGACGAGTCCCGAATAGGACGAAACGCGCGTCCTGGATCCCACTGCTAGACACTTTCCATCTCTGCTTAACCTCAATTTTATCTTATCCAAACACTATCTGATCAATTTTGACAGAAATAAAATGAAATGAAATGAAATAAAGAATAAGATTAATTAACTGACACTTGGATAATATATAAAGCAATTAAACTAACATATATTAGTTTTTTTTCTATTATCTTAGTTGACAAGTTACTTTCTTATTAGGGCGGAACATTGTATCTATCCAACTGGATACATAGTTGATTTGACCTGATGACAGAAATCTAATAGACTAATGGCTTATTAACATATATATATATATGATTTCTAATAACTGTTGTTTTAACCTTCCCCCTTAATCTCAAAGGATTTTAAAAGAAAAAAAAAGGGAAAAAAGAAATCGAAATAACCCTAAATCATTTATCATTAACTTAACGGTCACCTGAGAAAATGAATACAACTCTAATGTTGTTAAGTAACTATGAGGATAGGAAAAATAACAACAACAAAAGTAAATAGAAAGAGAGAGTGTGTGTGTGTAAGGAAGAAAGATAGTAAGCAAGAGAGGGAGAGAGAAGGGAAGAGAGATGGGGGAGGAAGACGATGTTTATCACTTCTTCTTTAATTATTGTAGTTATGATGATTATGATTGTTTCTCGTCATAATATATTTCCCCCCACCCTTTAATAATATATATTCATTCTATTATGCTCAAATATTTAGCATAACAATTATATTATTTATAGTTGAAAGCGTGAGTCAATTGAAGCTA
>NW_017385989.1:1300373-1362819 GCF_000237925.1 Schistosoma mansoni | reverse complement strand
CCCCAGACATGACCACCCCAACCCCCTCCCCGCTGCGCGCCAGTGTGGGGAGCATTAAAGAAAGGGAACAAAACCCCCCGTCCAGTGTTTCCAGGTTTTCCATGGTGGTCTAGCTTCAATTGACTCACGCTTTCAACTATGAAAAATACTAAATCTTCACAAAACCCCTTCTGATAATTATATTATTCGTTTAGATTATTAATAATTTCGATAGTCATATAAGTAAACAAATTGAAAGAAGTAAACATTCGTTTATTATTACTGTGGTGTGGTTTACTTATATCCATATAAGTAGTATATGGTGATGGTCAGACATAGAATGTATTTTGGCAGAAGATCGTTAAGGAACGAACAGGAATGAAGCGCAATCGTTATGAAAATGCATGAACAATCAAAATCAGAGAAGACGGACTGATATTTGCAGAATGAACAGTTAAGATTAAGACAATTGATTGTTATTGTGCAAATTAACTGTTTACTGTATGGTTATCAGAATTTAGTGAGATAATTTTGTACTTAAATATATTTAATTGTCCTCACCCGTGTTTTATACACTACATTACAATGTATAAATTTATGATGAATAACTGACGAAAAGCTATGATCAATGTATAAACTAATATGTTCTTGGTGAAGTTTTGTTCTCTAAGTTGGATAATTCAGTTATGGAGCATTCATAGTTCTTGTACACGATATCATCAGCATAAACTTCAAGAAGAATTGAAGTGTTCGAACTTGTCCAAAGGACAAGCTGGGAGTCATATTGTGATATGTGCTATTGATATTGACAGATATAAGTAGTATGTAATATCAATCGGCAGTAAAATCCCTGGAGGCAGAAGGTTAAGTAGATCAAAGAAAATAGAACGAGAACAGAGAATGATTACTGTGGAAACGAAGGTTGACATTTTGCAAATGAAGTATTTACTGTATGTTTTTCAGATTTCACCAAGACGTTCTGTAATTTTGTGTTAACATACATTCGGTTGTCCCCAATTGTGTTCTCCTTCACTACAATATATGAAGGAATTCGAACACTTCACTTCGACTCAAAGATTGTTCTGATAATGTCGATCAGAAGAACGGTAAAAGTTCTACGACCAAACCATCCAACTCAGATAATAAAACTCCTTCAAATCATCTATCTGATCTACAAACTTTCTCCACCATATTAATATGTTCGTTATGAAATTATTATTGAAATAATAAAAAGCGAGAGCAAAGGTGGATGCGAACAAATAAGACGTATGCCAATTAGTTAGGATTTTTTGTCCGGCTTTTTATCACGTGAATTATCCACCAATCAAAATACGACTTGTCTAATCTTAACACTGTGTCAAAACAGTGACGCTCGACCGGTATGAGCAGTCTAGCATCCTTAGTGGTCCTTTGTCCGCATAGCCCTTTCAATTGAGTCCAGAAACACCAATGACAGCTTCTGCTATGCAGATCGTTTATTTCAAGCATGCTCGGTTTATATACCAGACAAACAGACCTCATCATACCATAAAATAGAAAATAATATTTGTACAAGATCAAGACAAATGTGGCTGTGAATGTGGGAGACAGTAATCAATAAACTGAGTATAATTTAGGAACAGTAATTCGTATAATAATAATCCATAGGTCAAAATGAAGCTTGTAGTAAGATGAAGATAGATATACTTAATCTAATTACTGAATAGTTAAACAATAGGAATAAGATTGAACGTTCTGAGCTTGATTCCCGCTTACCAAGTCGTGGATGTGTACTCCTGAGGAGTTTCATTCTAGGAAGAAATATTCATCTAGTTTCTGGAGCTTACAATGGTTGTCTAACTCAAATTTGTCCATATTAGTAGTGAATTTTAAAAATCAGAAGGGTTTTTTTTGAGATTTTACTGATATAATAGTTGAATTCATGAGTTAATTAAAGCTGGATTACCATGGAAAACCTGGGAGCACTGGCTTCCAGAGGTATTTTCTGTAGTTCTAGTGAGAAGCCGTGATCATTGGAGTTCAATCAAATCTATTTTGAGATAATAACTTTCTGAAGACAATGGTGCAATTTCTCGGATTGGTTAAAGTCAGATATTAACACCGTTGGATGGTTGTCGGCTCAATATTCTAGAGATTAGGCGTTCGAGCGCCAGACCAATAGGTCCTGGATTGAAGTCCTGCTAGCGTAGTCGTGGGTGTGCATTACTGAGAAGTTCCATACTAGAACGAAACAGCTGTTCAGTGCTTCCAGGTTTTCCATAGTGGTCTAGCTTCAATTGACTCATGATTTCAACTATAAGATTTGAAAAAAAGGTTGATAGAAAACAAAAAAAATTAAGAAAAGTAAAGAGTCTTCATCGAAATCTTTTCCTTTGTATTAGTTCAATTGAATTATGAAACTACTTAATTCTAATTCAAGTAGATACTGTTGATTTATTATACTTAACAATAATGATGACGTAACATTTAACATCATTTGAAACAAATCACTAAACAATACGTTCCTCATTAATTGTGTGTACTTATCTAGAATCTTTTATTCATAATGGACAAAAAGTCTCATTAGAACTGTTTGAAGTACAATAGAAATGAAAAACATAAAAGAAAAGAGAAGATAGAAAACATATAATTGACGTACTTGTATTTAGCTATGTTAATTTATACAACTTCAAAAGAATTAGTCTCAGGAGCAGATACATCAATGGAGAATTACTTACTTACTTACTTACTTACTTACGCCTGTTACTCCCAATGGAGCATAGGCCGCCGACCAGCATTCTCCAACCTACTCACTCTACCCTGGGCCTTCCTTTCTAGTTCTATCCAGTTTTTGTTCATTCTTCTCATGTCTGTCTCCATTTTTCAGAGTAATTTGTTCTTTGGTCTTCCTCTTCTTTGGCCTTGGTAATTCCAGGAGAGTGTTTAGCTTGCGAAGCAGTTGGGTGATTTCCTTAATGTGTGTCCTATCCAATTCCAACGCTTCTTTCTGATTTCTTCCTCCACTGGATAGAATCTGGTTTGTTCTCTCTCACAGTAGATTGTCGCTAACAAAAACACTAACCATAAAAATAAAGAATAAATCTATGAAAATACGATTAATGTTAAGAAACAGTTAGTCAATATTAGAATTAAACTGTTAGTTATAATGGAATGGGTTTTTAGCTTTATTCGTCTTTGTTTATACTGATCTTTGTCAGTAAGGTATATGAACAACTTAATAAATGTACAATATAGGGACCAAAACTGAGATATATATGGTGAGTGCTTCACGTCTTACATAACTTCAAAGATGTATATATACATATTTTTTTCATAGTTGAAATCATGAGTCAATTGAAGCTAGACCACTATGAAAAACTTGGAATCACTGGACGGCCGTTTCGTCGTATTATGAGACTTCTCGGCAGTGCGCATCCACGATCCCTAACGGTTAAGGGCTCTGACTCGAGACTGGTAGGTCCTGGGTTCGAAACTCGCGCGTTCGGGTTCGTGGATGCGCACTGCTGAGGAATATATTATATCAGAGGGGGTTTTCCAGTGATTCCAGGTTTTTCATAGTGGTCTGGCTTCAATAGACTTATGATTTCAACTATGAAAATACTGAAATCTCCACAAAACCCCCTCTGATATAATATATATATAACCAACATCAGTGAATGTTGTCACTATGGTGATCAAAAGGAACCTATTAATCTATCCATTTTATATATATTCAAAGAAAAGTGAATGACATCATGTTACCAATTTTTTTTGTTTTCAATATGATTTCCGACAGGTGCTCTGAATGAAATGACTTTGGTAAACTCAAGGAATAATGTTCACCTTATGGAATTAAATAATAGGCCTGTAATGAGTGTTGTCAATGAAGTTTAATAGTTAAGTTTTAAGATTTTGACATTTACTTACATCTATCAAAGATTTTCCTTAAAGGTCATATGTATTAGCTTAGTGGTAACATAACATATCAAACTGTTGGGGTTAGGTTACTGCTAAGGATTAATTAAAGTCAGGATGATTGTTTAGTGGAGATTGTAGTAATTTAATAGTTGAATTCATGAGTCGATTAAAGCTACAAGCAGTAAGTCACTGAAGACAATGGTGGATGGTAGCACAATTTCGTGGATTGTTCAATGTTTGACATTAACATCGTTGGATGCCGGCCGGCTCAGTAGTCTAGAGGTTAAAGTTCCGCGCGCGATCCCGATAGGTAATGGGTTGGAATCCCACAAGCAGGATCGCGGAAGAACCGGCCGTCCAGAGATCCCAGGTTTTCCATGGTAGTCTAATTCCAATCGACTCATCAATTGAACTATTAAATTAATTCAAAATAAGTTGATTATTTTTATAGTACCTTTTTAATTATTAACATTCATCCTTTTCATATCTGTTTCTATTTCCCACAGTATTGTGTTCTTTGGCCTTCCTCCTTTCCCCTTCCCTTCCGGATTCGAAATTAGGGCCTGCCTCGTGATGTAGTTTGTTGATTTCCTTAATTTATGTCCGATCCACTTTCAAAGTCTTTTCCAAATTTCCTTTTCAGATGAAAGCTGCTCCGTTCTCTCCCATAAAAGGCCGTTGCTGATGGTATCCGGTCAGTGAATGTTGAGTATTTTACGTAGCCAACTGTTTATAAATACTTGTCCCTTCTCAACGACGAATGTAGTAGTTCTCAACATTTCAGCTTCATACAATAGGACTATCTTGATGTTCGTATTAAAGATTGTGACTTTGATATTAGTTGAAAGACAGTTGTTTTGAGTTCCATATATTTGATCCTTGAAATGATTCAATAATATTTTGATAATATTGTATTGTTCCTTTTTGGATAGGTTGAACCATGTTGTTGGATGACTTATACATCACATCGTGAAACTCAAGAAACACTTCAAATATTAAATGATTTAGATTTAGATACAGAACGGAGAACTGAAGAAGAATTATATTCAAAATTTGGTTGGGATGATGCATATCAATCTGGTAAATTAACATTATGGCAAAGGTATAAACCAAAAATATGGATGTTATTCGATGAATGTTATTCATCATTAGGAGCGAAAGTAAGTCAGTTTAATTTGTTTTTAATGTATATAGACCAGATGGTCTGTATCAAATCAGTGTGAAAGAACAGAGATTCTGTGAACGTGTGTCATTATACATTAAGTGTAACATGGTCAACGAGAACAGCTGCAGTGATAAATATAAATCGAGGTTGCAGAACATGAAGGTTTATCCATACTACGTAAAAATCAATAACGGTTAGCTAAAGAAAGAAGGATTTCATCTTATGGCGTTGAGTGTTCTCAATGTAGCTTTTAGACGATGTGTCATGATCTCATTGACTGTCACCTTTGAACTGTGATTTCATGAACAAAATCATTTTGATGTTGTTAGTGCTTTCACTCGGATCTTTGACTTAAGATACGGGTTTTGTTAGAAGCCTAAATGTGTATCCATTTTTACTCAACAATTCATGACTAGGATGGATAATGGCTAGCAGTGTAATCCAGGACATGAGTTTCGTCCTATTTGGGACTCGTCGGCTGGATGTACCTGCATCTCAGAGTTGATGCTCACTCTGAGACTCCAGCCCAGTACCATTCACTTCAAACAATATCGCTTGATCTACTCAGCTTCTAAGTCCTGACGGCCACTTGCTTATGCAATGGGGTTAAGTTTAAATTCACTTGGTATTGTTTGTTTAAAGCTTCCCATTGATGTTTAGAATTGCAACTGATCAGTCTCTTATTAGCATATACGCATCTTGTACAGATTGCCTCGATATTGCCTTAAGTCACAAGCATTATAAGCAAAGATGAATGGTGGCTAGCAGTGGAATCCAGAACGCGCGTTCCGTCCTATTTGGGAATCGTTAACTGGATGTACAAGCAAGTAGCTATCAGGGCTCAGTAGCTAATTGGATAACGTGATGCCGTTTGAAGTGAACAGTACTGAGTTCGAGTTCCAGAGTGAACATCAACTCTGAGATGCAGATACATCCATCTGACGAGTCCCAAATGGAATTAAACGCGCATCCACCACCCCACTGCTAGCCACTATCCATCTTCGCTTATATAACTCCATCTTAGTTTAAAGTATCCTAATATCAAATTACAAATCATAACCTTCATTCTATTCTGCTTCAATTCATACCCTGTTTTCTAATTTGTTTAGTTTTCTTTCTGAACTATAAAACAATAAAAAAAAATTACCCCTATATCTATGAACAGAAAATTTAGCCTTAGAAACTGATTTCTCTGTTGTTGTGGTGGTGGTTGTGTTAATTTTTTTTATTTTTTCAATCGGATACTTCATTTTCCTTTTTTCCATCTAAATAAAAAAATATGACCTTCATTACTATTCTTGATTTGACTAGCTTTCAAAACCGAGAAAAGAAAAGAATAATAAAAAAATGTCACCTTAATCCGAAGTGTTACTTTAGATATATATTTGAACATTTGACCATTAAAACTATAATGAACAAGATCTCAAAATGAGTCTAATACAAAATTACAGAGTTCTTGATAGTTCTTGCTAATTGAATGCTCTCCTTCTCGAAATGCTCTCATATGGCCACACGTATATAGCCTCTGCTAGGGAAGTCCTACTCACTGCCTTCTCGTGGCATTACTGTTGTTTACGAAATTGAGAAGACGAAAAGAGAATGTCCAGAGCTTTAACCGGGTTGGTGGACACCGAAAGTCCACCTAGGGGAGTTGGATAACCCTGATTTCAAACCAATGGTGCACATGGGCTCCAGTATCCTAAGGAAACAAATGGCGTATGAACCAATTGTTGGTGACCGGCTACCATGGGACTGCATCTCCCTACGATGGTCCACTGCTTTGTGGATTAGACCTTTAGTTCAAAGGCTCCGGGTGTGGCCTCCTAAGAAAACCACCTGCTTCGGTCTGGGCACCTGGGCAATACCGTAGCCCTAACACAAATCAAATGAGATTTGTGTGGCGCATATTTATCCGGTGCTTCCTTGTACCAATATTTATAAGTTTAAATAAATAAACTCGTAATCCCCAACCGAAATCTACACAGCAACTTGAACACGACAGAAACGGCGCAAAATATACGAGAAGCAATTTACTATAAATCTTCTATTATGTACAAAAAATATAGGGTTTTTATAGTATTTTAGAAGTGCTTGGGTATTCCTGAAAATTCTGGGATGCTACTAAACATAGTAGCAGCATAGTAGTCAACCAATCAGAAACTCTAGATGTGACTTCATTTTTGTAATATTTCTAACAAAACTTCTGATCAAACGCTGATTGGATAAAATTCTTCTTAATGTTTCTCAAGTCTTTCTTGTCTTTTATGAGAAGTTTTCTGGATCACCCCAACAGTTCCTTTATGAAATGTGGAAACCATATATTAAATACTTCATTTGTAAATCTTTCATCAAGTATTATTTATATCCTTCATGATTCTTCTCATTATCAATTCTTTTTTTGTTTTCTTCAGTTCAATCTTCTCAACCTTCTTTTGACAGGTATCCCATATCTGATCGGTGTTACATACTACTTATGTCGATAAACATAAGTAGCATACATCACAAATCCAGTTACCATTAAAATAATAATAATAATAATCATTTTCAATAAACACCTTCGTCTCATAGAGTAGCATAGGCTGACCACCATTATTCTCTACCCAACTCTGTATTGGGCAATTATTTTCAGTTGTTTCCATGCGCTATTCATACTTTTCATGACCGCTTCCAATTCTCAGCGAACTGTGTTCTTTAGTCTTCCTCTTTTCCGCTTTTGTTCAGGATTCCAAGTTAATGCTTGCCTCGTGATGTAGTCTGCTTATTTCCTCAATGTATGTCCTATCCACTACCTCCAACGTCTTCTCCTAATTTTCTTCGTCAGATAAAAACTGATTTGTTCTATAGCACAGGAGGCTGTTACTGATGGTATTTCTGTCAACGGACATTCAGTATTTTGTGTAAACAATTATTTACAAATACTTAGTTAACATTTTTTTAACCCAGGTTTGAAACTGGAAGTAACCCTAGATGGGCTACAGATAGAGTTGCACTACTATTCAAACTCCCTCTATTCTATATAATAATCAGGGTTTTGATTATCACACTTTAATCAAGTCGTTCTTTAGCGCTGATCGAATTCTATCGATCAAGTTGTAATCTGGTCATTATTCTAAGTGATTTGACATCGCATGCACTATCTAGAAAACCGGATCGCTGATTTGTATCGTCTGTAAATGCGAAGCTGGATTATGCGGGATCAAATCTGACAGGGATGATCAGTACCCTCAAAATCATAGTCAAAGTTATACTATGCGTGTTTACTTATAATATTGTCAGTGGAATAATGCGGATAAATAATTGACAGGGCAAAAAATCCAGATTTTGAATCCAGTATGATACATCAGTCTCTAATCAGTAAACATAGTTATATAGATTTAGTTTATCAATCCATATGGAAAACGTTTATTAACCATATGGTCAGAGGTCAATCCAATAAAACAGTCGATAAGTAACATGAAAATAACAGAATCTATAAAGATAACCAGTTACAATGAAGGTCATATGAACGAACTCATTTAGTGTTTACCAAATATTAGTTTCTTACGAAACTTACTATGATTAGAAACGGGAGTTTAATATGTTATTCAAATTCATACCTACAATAATATGATCTTATTAATTAGACCAACTAGTTGAAAGAATGTTACACTCTATAGTTGAATTCATGAGTCAATTGAAGCTTGACCACCATAGAAAACCTGAAATCACTAAACTGCCGCTTCATCCGAGTACAAGAATCCATAGCGATGCGCATTCACGATCTCACTCACGGGATTCGAACTGAGGACCTATCAGTCTCGTGTGCTGAACGTGTAACCTCTAGATCACTGAGCTAGTATCCAAATCAACTAAAAAATTACTAAAATCTCCACAACCTCCCTTTTCTGATAATGTAAAATTCAATAAATATACATTTTATATACTTGTAATCATGAGTCATTTGGAGCTAGATCACCATGGAAAACCTGGAAGCACTAAACAGCCGTTTCGTTCTAATGTGGGACTCCTCAGCAGTGCGCATCCATCATCCCGCCCCCGCGGGAATCGAATTCAGGACCTATCATGAATTGATTAGTATCATTTCAGAAGATATCTGAATATATATTATAATACATTAAAAATTCTATCTATGGTTCACTAATATATGATTCTTATTGTTTCTTATTAATGATTTTAAACTGTTACCGGAAATATTCATTATCTGTATAGACTTAACCATCCTGAACATTCCTAACATGGTAATCAGCATAGTTTCTATCTATAAGTTATATATATATATACATAGATAGATATACTAACATTGTACTATAGATACATATTAGGCTTCAAAAAAAAGGTTTATAATCAACTGGTTAAATCAGTCTACTAGAACTAGACCAATCTCTCTGTTATTTCATTTTAATTGATTCCATGGTATCTAATACGACTACTATTATTATTACTATTAGTAGTAGTAACAGTAGTATTGTTACATGACATACCAATGCATCTGACTTAATGTATATCAACTTCCGTTACTTGTTTATATCATTATAAGACAAGTACACTATAGCTTAAATGTATGAGATAGAATACATATCTATATTGCCTTTGTATTCATGTATAAGTGTATATGTATTTCTAATAGAAACGATTATGCAATCTATATATATTACCCTGAATAGTTTTGGACATGTCTGTTCCGTTTTTCTTTTCTTTTTTTTCTTTCTTTTTATTTCTCTGTAAAACATGATTTAATCTATAAAGAGAAAAAATTCACCCCCTCCCCCCCTTTAAAATAATGATTTTGGACGAAAAATTAGAATTTTTAATACTCATGTGATAAAAACCATGTCAATATAAATGAAGAAATTATCTTGGAAATAATGTATTGTTTACTTACTTACCTACTTACGCCTGTTACCCCTCGTGGAGGAACATAGGCCTCACACCAGCATTCTATATCCTACTCTGTATCACCCTATCCTTTCCAGTTTTTTCCAGTTAACATTCATTCTTTTCATATCTGTTTCTTCATAGTTGAAATCATGAGTCAATTGAAGCTGGACCACAATGGAAAACCTGGAAGCACTAGACGGCCGTTTTGTCCTATTGTGGGACTCCTCAGAAGTGCGCATCCACGATCCCGCCGCATGAGATTCGAACTCAGGACCTACCAGTCTCGCGCCAGAGCACTTAACTGATAGACCACTGAGCCGGCCGCAATCCAACGGTGTTAATGTCCAGTGTTTTCAGGGTTTTGCATGGTAGTCTAACTATAATTGACTCATGATTTCAACTATGAAAATACAGAAATCTCCACAAAAACCCTTCTGAATATCTGCTTCTATTTCCCGACGTAATGTGTTCTTTGACCTTCCGCTTTTCCGCTTCCCTTCAGCATTCCAAGTTAGGGATTGCCTCGTGATGCAGTTTGATGATTTCCTCAATGTATGTCCTATCCACTTCCAACGTTTATTTATTTATATTTTTCATTTAAATCATTGTTAGCTTTATAACTTTCTTTATTTTCGTGCTTGTGAACACCTCCCAGTGTAGTTAAGCAAAGGTCTAATGAAGAAAGAGAACAACTTAAGATAAGCCTGTTTAATGGAAAATGGTCCTGGTAGCCAATCGGGTCAGTAATTTTTTTTGCCAAAGCCTGTAAGACTCAAATTTCTTTAAACGATTGAAGCAGTAACTATCCGGATTAATAAGCTGGAGCTATATGTAAAAAAAAGACATATCTCCAACTGCTTTCTCCTCCCCTAAATATTTACTCTATGCTTACTGTTTACTGACTGACTAACATTTCTCAATGTCACTTAAGATTCGTTCAAAGGTCGTCCATAAATTATAGTCTCGCCAACATCTCTTCATTGAATACTTCTTAACAGTGCATACATATTACGACACCTTGAAATGAACTCAGGATATGTGACAGTAGGGGAACATTGATAAATAGTTTTCAATAAAATTTAAGTTTTGTACTCTTCAATTATCAACATTATAAATCCCAAGGAGTCAGCCTGTGATGACATAAATGAATCCGCACACAGGATCAACTATATACTGTCTTTTAGACACAATCCCTAATAAAGTTATATTGTAGTTAGGAATAAAAACTAACTTGCATGCTTTTCTATTTAGGATTACCTACATCTCAATATTATGTTCGATAGATAATGCGCTCATCTACCACTTCCCATCATGCTTATCGGTTACTGTACAGACAATTTTGTGCAAAATTTGAGTCTCCTGCAAGGTTCGCACTCATGGTATCTAATGTCACAGACATGAATATTACGACTAAGTTATTCAGATAAATGTTAAGCACCATTAAAGCCGAAATGTTTATAGCGGTTGACGACAGAATATTGAAATAGAAATAAACATGAATATGATTCATTTTCTTGAATAGTTCAGATTATGAGTCAGTTGAAGCTAGACAACCATGCAAAACCTTGAGGCACTGGACGGCCATTTCATCCTATCGTGAGACTCCTCAGAAGGGTGCATCCACGATCCCATTAGGCGAGATTCGAACCCAGGACCTATCGGCCTTGCGCTCGAACGCTTAACCTCTAGACTACTGGGTCGACATCCAATGATGTTAATGTCTAACTTCCAGTTTTCCATGCTGGTCTAGCTTCAATTGACTCATGATCTGAACTATTAAAAAAACCCCTTGTGATAAGAATATGATTATTGACAATATACATGATTGGAATTTATAAAATGTTAAAATTGTTAATTAACCAAAGAATATTGATTTAATTAGCCAACTTAGTTTGAACTTATGTAATAAAAAAAGGAACTTCAGAATCTCAGAAGAATAAAGAAAACTATGAAGTGACTAAGAAACAAAATAAGTATCAAATGTCAAAATATGTGATTAAAAACGTAGTTACTTACTTACTTACTTACTTACTTACTTCCAACGGAGCACAGGCCACCAACCAGCATTCGCCAACACACAGACTCTGTCATGGGCCTACCTTCCTAGTCCTATCCAGTTGTTGTTCAGTATTCTCATATCTGTCTCCATTTCTCGGTGTAATGTGTTCTTTGGTCTTCCTCTTCTCCTTTGGCCTTGAGGATTCCATGTGAGGGCTTGTCTTGTGACGCCATTGGTTGATTCTCTCAATGTGTGTCATATCTTCTTCCAATCCTTCTTTCTGATTTCTTCCTTCACTGGAATCTGGTTTGTTCTCTCCCACAGTAGGTTGTTGTTGATAGTGTCTGGTCAACGGATCCGACATATTTTGCGTAGACAACCGTTAGTAAACACTTGTTTATTCTGGATGATGGCTTTCGTAGTTCTCCACGTCTTCGCCCTATACAGTAGAACTATCTTGACACTTGTATCGAAAATTCTGATGTTGGTGTTGGTTTAAAATTGTTTTGAGTTCTAAATATTAATCGGTTGTAGATATGCTGCTCTTGCTTTGTCAATCCGAGTCTTCACATCTGCATCGGATCCACCGTGTTCATCGTTAATGCTTCCCAAATATATAAAGGCTTTTAAACCCTCCAAATTATTCCCGTCAAGTGTAACTCAATTGGTGCATGCTGTTTTGTATCGGAGAATCTTGCTTTTCGATTTGTGTATATTGAGACGTACTACTACTGAGGCTTAGAAACGTAGTTACTTAGAAATGAATAAAATAGGTATCTTTCATTAATAATAACATTTTTAAATATTAATTTGAAAACCTTCTTATATGTATACCAGGAGCTTATGAGTTTAAAAGATAAGCACCAAAAATTTGGATTATTATTTTCGAATCCTATGTTTTCTATTTCTAACTTCAATCAAGTCATACAATAGTACTATACCAGCTTGTTATTAACTCGTTTTCAATAATTTTTCTAGTCGATCTCAATACATCATGAGAACTAATGTCATTCTAAACTATTCCCTTTAAAACTCAAGATCAAACAATAAAAAAAGGTTTTTAATCAGAAAGGGTCTTGTTGAAATCATGAGTCAATTGAAGCTAGACCACGATGGAAAACTTGGAATAACTGGACGGCCGTTTCATCCTATTGTGGGACACTTCAGCAGTGCGCATCCACGATCCCGCCTCACGAGATTCGAACCCAGGACCTACCACCTCCGCGCCCGAGCGCTAAACCACTAGACCACTGTGTTCGAGTCTCGAGAAGCGGGATCGTGGATGTGCACTGCTGAGGATACCCACAATAGGACGAAACGTCCGTCCAGTACTTCCAGGTTTTGTATGGTGGTCTAGTTTCAATGGATTCATGATCTCAACTATATAGAAATACTAAAATCTCCACAAAACCCCCTTCTGATAATGATCACATGCTCACTAGTAACTGGCTCCATTAGGTATTTACTGGAGTTCTAGTGAGAGGCAGTAACCAGTGGAGTTCAACCGGGTCTGTTGGCAGATATCAACTCACTGAATTATATATATATATATATATATATATATATCATTGATCAGTCTACAGTTTGATGTCATGTGTTATAGTAATGAACCTTAGGTATAGTTCACTACTTCAAAAGGTAATCCAACTATATTTATCTATCTTTATTTTAATCATTGTTACATAATACATATTTATAAGCTATATGGATGAGCACTGCTGAGGAATCCCAAAATAGGACGAAACGTCCGTCCAGTGATTCCAAGTTATCCATGGCGGTCTAGCTTTAATTGATTCATGATCTCAACTGTATATGTATACCTTGTTTATTGATTTGTAAATTACATACTACTTTTCTTTCATTTGTTTTCTTTTTTTTAGATTATTGCTGTCATCTCTGTATTTTTCATTGTTTTATCCATATTATGTTTTTGTTTAAAAACATCATCTAATTTACGTATACCTATATTATATAATGATACAACAATACAAATTCAATCAAAACATATATCTACAAATTATAAAACATCACTACATTATATACCTTATTCTACATTATCATCATCATCATCGCCGCCATCGCCGCCGTCGCTGTCATCACCGTCGTCAGTGTATAGACATATCAATACACATCATATTCCACAATCATTCAATCATGATCATAATGATAATAATGATAATGTATGGACAATACGTAAACGTATGATTAAATCCCATATCTTATTTAGTTATATAGAATCTATATCAAATGGATGGTTTACATTTGAAATTCTAATAAGATTTATAGTTACCCCTTCTAAATTACAATTTATTAAATCCCCTATTAATATTATTGATTTATTAGCCTTATTATCTTTTTATATTGATTTATGTTTAACTAAAATTATGTTAACCGAAGTGAATTATGAATCTTTAGAGTTCTTCTCCATTATCCGCATCATGCGGTTGTTTAAATTAACCCGCCATATAGCAGGTTTGAAAATCCTTATTCATACCTTTCGTGCTAGTCTTAAAGAATTAATATTATTAGTATTTTTTCTTATTGTATTTATTGTTATATTTGCTGCATTAATGTATTATGCTGAACGTTTTCAATATAATCCACAAAATGATTTTTCATCTATACCAATTGGTTTATGGTGGGCTATTGTTACTATGACAACTGTTGGTTATGGGGATCAAGTACCAAAAACATATTTAGGTAATTATTATTATGATTATTTGTATTATTATTGTGTGTATGAGTGTGTGTGTATTTGTATTCCGAATTAGTTTTTTTTTCTGATTAGTGTTTTTTTAAGCAGCAGACAAGGTTGTCTACTCTCTCCCTCCCCTTCATCTTTCTTCTAATGATTGACTGGATTATGAAGACTTGGATATTTGAGGGGAAGCATGGAATACAATGAACATCTCAGTATCAGTTAGACGATTTGGACTTTCCAGATTGCTTAACATTCCTACCCCATACACACCAACAAATACAGATGAACACGACTAATGCAGCAGTAGCCTCTGCATCAATAGGCTTCAACATACATAGAGGAAAAAGTAAGATTCCCAAGTAAATAACACAGAGAACACCAACCAAACCAATTACACTTGGTGGAGAAACTCTGGAAGAGGTGGAAACATTCATGTATCTGGGAAGCATCGTTGATAAACAAGGAGAATCGGATGCAGATGTAAAGGCGAGGATTGGCAAAGCAAGGGTAGAATTTCTACAATTGAAGAACATATAGAACTCAAAACAACCTTCAACTAATTTCAAAGTGAGAATCTTCAATACGAACGTCAAGACAGTCCTATTGTTTGGAGCTGAAACGTGGAGAACTATTAAATCCATCGTCAAGAAGGTACAAGTATTTATAAACAATTGTCTACGCAAAATACTCAACATCCATTGGTCAGATACTATCAGCAACAGCGTTTTATGGGACAGGACTGAGCAGCTTCCATCTACATAGGAAATTAGGAAAAGATGCTGAAAGTGGATAGGATATACATTGAGGAAATCACCAAAATGCATCACGAAGCAATCTCTAACTTGGAATCGTGAAGTGAAGCGGAAAAGAGGAAGGCAAAAGAACATATTGCGCCGGTAATTGGAAGCAGACATGAATTGGTTGAATAGCAAGTGGAAAGAACTAGAAAGGATTGAGTGGGCCCGGAAGGAATGGAGAATGCTGGTGGTTGACCTATGCTCCTGAATGAGAGGTAACACGCGTAAGTAAGTAAGTAAGTGTGTTTCTATACTTTATTTCTATATTTAATCCATTATATTATATTTTTTTCTTGATCAAATCAATAATTAGTTTACGTTACTTAACGCTTGACTAACTAGCTATTACCCAATTGAAAGATTAAGAATGCATTAAAAGCTTTAATATCAATGCTTGAATGAATATATACATAAGTTATGTATAATATATCATAATAAACTGGTCTAGACAATAAACTGTCGGCAATGATTTCGGATGAATGAGTAATTCATTTACTTATGGTAGTCCTATACATTTGTGAACTGCATATTTGTTATACATTTTTTAATAGTATATTATCTGTTTAATATAGTCGAGATCATGATTCAATTGAAGCTAGACCATCATGTAAAACCTGAAAGCACTGGACGGTCGTTCCGTCCTATTGTGCAACTCCTCAGCAGTGCACATCCACGATCTCGCCTCACGAGATTTAACCCAGGACTTAACCTCTAGACCACTGAGCCGGCCGGCATCCAACGATGTTAATGTCCAACTTCAATCAATCCACGAAGTTGAGCAACCATTTCACCAATGTCTTCAGTGAGTTGATATCTCCCAACAGACCCGGTTGAACTCCACTGGTTACTGCTTCTCACTAGAACTCCAGGAAATACCTAATGGAGCCAGTTACTAGTGAGCATGTGATCATTATCAGAAGGGGGTTTTGTGGAGATTTTAGTATTTCTATATAGTTGAGATCATGATCTATTTAAGGTTTTAATATGATGTAATTCTTTGGAACTTACTCAATTTCATCACCTTCCTCTTCGAATTCACCTGTATCAGCTGATATATGCAAAATATGAAATCATAGCTCTACACTAATATATATATATATATATATGATTTACAATAATTAAATAACACTCATAACACTCATCGTTCCTTTTTAATTAACAAATGTCAAAATGGGAATTTTCACTTTATTAAAATATGAAATAACCTTATTTTACATTTAGATTTAGATTTTTAAAAATAGTTTCCCAACAGTTTTAAAAAATACTTTCAAAAATGCAGTAGTGGAATCCAGAACGCACATTTCATCCCAATGGGGACTCATCAGCTGGATATACCTGCATCTCAGAGTTGATGTGCACTACAGGACTCGAACCCAGAACCATTCGCTTTAAACGCCATCACTTTATTCACTTATCTACTAAGTCATGGTAGCCGCTAACTTGGGAAGATTGAAGTAAACAATATCAAGTGAATGTAATATCAACTATGTCAGAACCAAACAAATAAATGATGATAATGATGTTTGTAAAGTAGTCAATGCACAAATACTGAGTTCTAAAGTGTAAGAATCAAAGATGTAATATCCGTTAGTGAACTTATTAACAAACGTTTCCGTAAACAGCACACCTATCAAATGGATAAGCTATATATCTATATACATATATTGTTGATAATATAGACTTCATGAAAACAGCTGTCGTACTCAGGAGTTGCAATCACTCAAAAATTCGACAGTGTTTCATCCTACTACAAGATGAATAAAGGTTAGATATATAAATCATTAGATTAACATTCAGTCATCGAAAAGGTAAGCAGTTATGAAAGGTATAAACGGTTCTAAGTATGATCTTATTTTTGGGTCGTAAATACTTACAGATAAGAAATCTCAAACCATAATCAGGTATTTATCCAGTAGTCTCTAGTTTTCAATTATTCCCCAAAGTATGGAACTTCTCATTAGTGCTCATCCAAGATCCCACTCATGGGATTCGTACCCAGGCCTTTCGGTCTCGTGCGTGAACACTTAACTTCTAGACCACTGAGCCAGCCGGCATTCAACGGTGTTAATGTCTAAATTCAACCAGTCCACGAATTCAATGAGTTTTCATTATTTATAGGGATGAAAGGGTGCCGAAATAAACTAATCATTATCAGATATCATTTTCCTTTATAAAGCTTTATAAATAATTATTAATGAAACCCATTAACTCATCATTGAATATCAGTAAGCTCTATACATATAAGTGTATATTCTGGTCCGAATAGTGGCCACGTATTTATTTTGGGAGGGTAAATCTAATCTTTATCTGCGATTACAGTTTACTGTTTTCATTGTGTCTTTCAATGTCTTAACATATAGCTTAGAACTGATTTTGTGGCTGTATATCTGACTCTTGTTACAACGTACCACTGATTGTTATCGAAATACACATGCTGTCTATCCTCGTATATAATTATTGACTTAATCCAGGTTAATGAATAAGCGAATAAAGTCTTGAATATGTATATTTTGTACAATCGTTGATCTGAGCAGACAATCAGAGGGACGAAGAGAAGAGAAGAGAGAGAAGCGAAATGACAGTCAAGGTTGATAAGTGAATAATTAGCAAGGTCAAAATGTGACTCAATTAGAACGAATCAATTAGCTTCTTCAGAAGCTAGAATAAGCTATGTGGGCTTAACATAGAAACTGATACTACATTGAGCAAGAATATATATTTATTGATGAATCTTTTATCTTCAAACTATAATATTCAATTATCCCCTATTCATAAGCATATAGAATCAACTGAGTGATTGATTTATTCGATAATGAAAGATTCAGAAGGGGTTTTATGGAGATTTAGTATTTTCATAGTTGAAAGCGTGAGTCAATTGAAGCTAGACCATCATGGAAAACCTGGAAGCACTGAACAGCCGTTTTGTCCTATTGTGAGACTCCTTGGCAGTGCACACCCGCGATCCCACCTCACGAGATTCAAACCCAGGCCCTGCCAGTCTCGCTCCAGAGCACTTAACCATTAAACCACTGAGCCGGCATCCCATGGTATTAATGTATAACTCCAACCAATCCACGATGTTGAGCAACCGTTCACCAATTGTCTTCGGTGAGTTCCTATCTCACAGCAGACGTGGTTTGAACTCCACTAGTCACTGCTTCTCACTAGAACTCCAGGATTTACCTCTCGAAGTCAGTCACTAGTGAGCATATGATTATTATTATTATCAGAAGAGGTTTTTCTGATGAACGGTTGCTATGTAAGCTTAACTTAGCAACTAACACTACACTGAGCAAGATTAAATATTTATTGATGAATACTTAATCTTCATACTATAATATCCAATTATCCTCTATTCATAAGCAAATAGAACCAATTGAGTGATTGATTTATTCGAAAATCAAAGATTCATCAACATAATTTTCAGGTTTAAAAACAACATTTAAAGAGGTCTTAAAGTAAGATTTATTTATTTAAACACACAAGTATTGGTACAAGGGGGAACTAGATATATATGCATCACACAAAAAATTGTCATTTCATTTAATTGCGTAAAGGCTATGATACTGTCCGTGTGCCCAGACAGAAGCAGGTCGTTTTCTTAGGGGGCCACAGTCGGAGTATTTGACCTAAAGATCTGATCCAAAAGGCAATGGAGCATATTAAGAAGATCCAGTCCCATGATAGCAGGTGATCAACGATTGATTCATACGCCATTTGTTCCCTCAGGATCCTGCAGCCCATGTTCACCATTGGTTTGGAATCAGGGTTTTCCAACTCCCCTAGGTTGACTTTCCGTGTCAACCAACCCGGGTAAAGCGCCCGGATATTCGCCTTTTGTCCTCTAAATTTCGGGAAATACACCCCCACCACGAGATGGCAGTGAGTAAAGCAAGATACACACATGTATATCAAAATAAAGTTTCCTATGTTTAACTATTTTCCACTCTCATGATAGTCCAACTTCTTTTTCATTCATTATTTCAAAACATCAAGATGATAATCTAAAATGTGTTTAATACAATACTCCTTGACATATTTGTTATGATTGATTCGAATAATAATGGTACCATTGATGACGATGATGATCATGTTCATTGTTAAAGAATCACTTCATTTATGTTTTGGAACAAAAAAACAAATTGTTCTATCATTATTGAATAGCTGTTTTAGATCTTGACGAGTTTTGGTGGTGGTGGTGGTGTTGTTGTTGTGGTTGCTCATATTGTTCTGTATTTCACTGTTCAAGATGATATCCATGATATCATTTTCATTTAGATGATGAGTCTGTATATAGTTGGACAGATTTCTGTCAAGGGAATTTATCCACTTGATTATATATCAATCATTTTCTTTTTATAGATAGATAGTTGAATTTATGAAACGATTACAGTTAGATCATTATAGAAAACATGGAAGCAATAGACAGTCGTTTGGTTCTAGTATGGGACTCTTCAGCATCTCCACAAACCTAAATTTAGATAAGAAAATGAAAAAAAATGTATAATTTGTAGATAAGTTGTAAAATACTTTACTTACTTACGCCTGTTACCCCTCGTGGAGGAGCATAGACCGCCCACCAGCATAAATTAGAGAATAATACGGATCATAAATCATAACACATCAAAAGAGCCGCTAAAACACAATCTGTGTAAAAGTTTATATCTTTGTAAATTATAAACTATTATTTTAAATTCATTTTAAACATCAACACTGGGATGCAATTACATCTAGCTGACGAGTCCCAATTCGGACGAAACGTGCGTCCTTGATTCCACTACTAGCCACTAACCATATTTGCTTATTAATTTAAAATGTTATATCTTATCAGTACACACCTATTTACAAATATATATATATATATACTAACTTACGCCTGTTACCATTCGTAGAGTGGTATAGGACACCAACTATCATTCGCCAGCCAACTCTATCCTGAACAATACTTTTCAGTTTGGTTCCAATTACTATTCATTCTGTTCTTTAATTCTCGACTCAGTGTGTACTTTGGCCTTCAGTTGTTATTGTTTGTTTGAATCTTCCCATAGATGTTTAGGACTGCAACTGGTTAGTCTCTTATTGGCATACGTGCATACTGTGCGTATTGCCTCGATATGGTTTGAAATCACAAACACTATAAGCAAAGATAGGTAGTAGCTAGTAGTTGAATCCAGGACGCGCGTTTCGTCCTATTCGGGATTCGTCAGCTTATGTACGTGCATCTCAGAGTTGATGTTCACTCTGGGACTCGAATCCAGTACCTTTCACTTCAAACGCCATCACGTTGTCCACTTAGCTACTGAATCCTGATAGCACATATGCGAATAAGCGACTGATAAATTGCAGTCTTAAGCATAAATGGGAAGATTCAAACAAACAATACTAAGCAAATTTAATCATCTCAAGAGTTTAGAGTTGTCTGTAACTGTCTACTATGAACATGTTTGTGAAGAACAGGTTGAAGTCCTGAATTAAAACAATGTCAGTAAAATATTCAGGCCTCATGAAATAAAGTCTCTCAGAAAAATTACTCTTTCATACACAAGATTCACCTATTAAATGAATACAAAATATTTGAAATTACTGGAGATCAGACACTTATTGAACACTGAAAACGTTGAATATTACTTTGACGGTTATCGCTAGATGACTAATTTAAAGTTTCTTCTATGAAGACGTTTCATTTAATCCACTTTTTTAGACAAAAGCAAATTATGATATCACATGTAAATTGGTTGAAGTTAGACACTAATACCTTTGAATGCCGGCTGGCTCAATGGTCTAGAAGCTAGGCGTTCGCGCGCGAGACCAAAGGTCCTGAGTCCGAATCCCGCGAGTAGGATCTTGGATGTGCACTACTGAGGAGTCTCATACTAGGACGAAACGACCTCCAATTGCTTTCAGGTTTCCTATAGTAGTCTACCTTTAATTGACTTATGAATTCAACTTCTTACGAAAAAAATTTCTTTATGTATGTTTTGAAATTCTCAATAAACATTCATTTTCACATCTCTCTCTCATGAATGTCGTCTTGGAAGAAAAAACAAACAAACAAACAAAACACACTTTATAATGTTTGATATTTATGAATGAACTAATTCGATTTAAGTGAGTAGTATATTAAAATGAAAAAAATGTGTCCTTTTTAATGTCAAGATCTATTAAGATCAATATTGCCAAAAACATAATTGTTCCATTAATTGAGTATATATATATATATATATATATACGTTTAGATTGAAGGCATTTCAATGATGTGTATACATTTCAAAGAAAAGGGTATAGAGAGGTAAAAAGAAACAATGATCATCTAATTGTTTAATGAATCCATATAATTGTTCATTAATGGAAGTTGAAGATTTAACTTACATGACAATGTGTTCTATATTGTGTGGTTGTTGTTGTTGTTGTTGTTGTGGCGGATTTCCTCTTGAAGGATATTGTTAACAGCTTTTCTGTTTTGCTTAAATAAAATATAGAATAAAGGACTAACCAAATGATGAATAGGTCACGTTAAATTATAAAACTATAATCCACCCTCCCACCCCCACCCATCACCCCTCGAAAAAAAAATCGACTACTTCGTAAAATTTGTTTCCATAACTTTAAAACAAGATTTGTGAAATGATGATAGAGTCAGAGTCATTACTAAAATCAGTGATATCAAATCAGAGATATCAACTCACTGAAGATATTGGTGAAATGGTTGGTCAATTTCGTGGATTGGTTGAAGTTAGACATTAACACCGTTGGATGCCAGCCGGATCAGTGATCTATCAGTTAAGTGATAGCGCACGAGACTGATAAGTCCTGGATTTAAATCTCGCGAGGCGGGATCGTGGATGCGCACTGCTGAGGAGTCCCACAATAGGACGAAACGCCCGTCCAGTGCTTTTAGGTTTTCCATGGTAGTCTAGCTTTAATTGACTCATGATTTCAACTATATGTAAAAAGATACTAAAAATCTCCACAATAAACCCCCTCAGTGAATAATCGTCAAAAAAGTTGGAAATATGAACCATTAAAATACAACTTAACGGCACTAAGGTATCATACATGTGGCAATACATAAGGTTTTTGAATTCAGTTCAGTATTGAAGGATGAGAGTGTACTGACTCTAGATATTATACTATGAAGAAGCACTTGTCTGGATTTCATTGCCCATGTATGTAAGTTTGTTTGTAAATAAACTATATTAGAACAAAATGAGATGTGGCTAAAAAAATTTAGTTTTGTTTGTTAGAATCGTCCCATTGATGTTTAGGACTTCAGCTGGTCAGTCTCTTATTGGCATATGTGCTTACTGTGCGTATTGACTCGATATGGCCCTAATTTACAAGCATTATATGCAAAGATGGATAATGGCTAGCAGTGGAATTCAGGACGCGCGTTTCGTCCTATTTTGGGACTCGTCAGCTTATGTACGTGCATCTCAGAGTTGATGTTCACTCTGGGACTCGAACTCAGTACCTTACGCTTCAAAAGCCATTGCTTTATCCACTCAGCTACACAAAGTATGCACATATATGAATGAGAGACTGACCAGTTTCAGTCCTGAACATCAATGGGAAGATTCAAACAAACAATACTAAGTGAATTTAAACTTCACTCCATTGCACAATCAAGTGGCTATCAGGACACAGTAACTGAGTGGATAACGCGATAGCGTTTGAAGCGAACGGTACTGGTTTCGAGTCCCAGGATGAACATGAACTCTTAGATGCAGGTACATTCAGTTGACGACTCTTAAATAGGGTGAAACGCGCGTCCTGGAATCCACTGCAAGCCTCTACTCATCTTTGCTTATAGATCTGAATGTGTTGAAGTAATTGTTTTTTAAACTCTATATAAAAAGTTGAAGTTTTAGAGACCAATGACAACTCCATAGAACACATAATCTATTAACTTGAGCAGAAAAAGGACAATATTGTGTACGAAACAATATGACAGTTCATTTTGTTCTGTTAGATTCTCATTATTTGCTTACAATGTTCATTACCTGAAAAATATCTCAAATAAAATTGAAATTACTTTTAGAGTTTTGATAAAGATTGTTTTAATTTTTAAGCTAGCGTGCACTAGAAAGCTGTCTTGTTCTAGTTTGAGACTCCACAAATAGATTAAAGTTGAGATAACACCATTAGAATCTAATCAAGGGCTTCAAATGGCTAGGTAACCTAAAGGTCGTGAGTTCCATCTTTGATGGAGTTGTGATTTTGGAGTACTAAAGGATTCCATATTGACATGAAGTAACTATACGATTCCTGCTGGTTTTCAATGTTATCCGAACTAGAATCAATTATACATACTAAATCTACGAAGCAGAGTTTCGTTAACATTCAGTGTGAAGACATATCAGCATAATGTATCAAGGAAACACATAAAGTTCTAAATAATGTCGAATAGAATGTTATAAATATCATATATATATATATATAAACTGCAAAAGATTCTACAACATCGGTTAATATGTAATCAAAACCACAGAGTTGAAATTACAACTACTTAATTAATTAGAAGAGCGAGTTGGTTTTCTACGGGATGGGGTTGTTAACCCCATGCCCAACCCTTCTCCTTTATCCGGGTATGGGATCAGCAGTAGCCCCCAGAGGGGCTACAGGCGGAGTTGACAATTATTCCTAACCCCTTCTAACATGTTACAATCAGTGTCCATAGAAGTTAAATGACTATTTGAAATATGAATAACGATATTTAAAAAGTTCGCCAAGTGAACTAAACAAAATCCCATTGATTACTGTGATTCAATGACCATGTAGTATTCTGAAATGTACTTAAATAAACTGGAATACTGATATTTCCCTGAAATCAGTCGCACCTTAAACACGTGAGATATTTTATGTTTGAAATCATTAGTCAATTGAAGATAGATCATCACGGAAAACCTGGAAGTACTGGACGGTTGTTTCGTCCCATTGCGGTACTCCTCAGCAGTGTGTATCCACAATCCAGCCTCGCGAAATGCATACATGTCCAATCTTTTAATACTAACAGTTCCATGAGCAAATGTTATTCGTTGAAAGCTTACTGACAAAGCTCGATAGCAATAAATCAAAAAAATAACAATATTTTCGTAGTTTTTTTTTAAATTAAGAACTAACCAGAGCAAGACCATCACTACTGAAGAGTCCCATACTAGAACGAAACGGATGTCTGGTGCTTCCAGGATTTCAATAATGCTTTAAGAAATACCTCAGTGAACCAGAAAACAAGTGGAGACAAAATTACAGAACATCTTAGTAAAATCTGAGAACTATACAGTAAATACTTCATTTACAAAACGTTCATTAATTGTCTAAGACTTCATTTTTCCTACATTTCCATATCAATTGTTTTCTGCTCCTATTCTTTCCTCCTCGATCTTATCGGCCTTCTAGTGTCAGGCATTCTATTCTTGACTAGTGTTATATACTACTTATGTCGACATAAGTAGCACACACCACAAGACCAGTTTGTAACTTTAAAAAAACTATGAAAATTTTATCATCACTATAAAACCTCTAAACTGAAAATTATAACAGAACGCATCCAATCTACATGTATGATCATGTTGACACAGAATATAACTCTACATGAGGCTATTTAAATGATTGATTTGTAAGCCACAGCTCAACACAATTGTAAATGGCGTTATTCTTATATGATCAGTTCCTCAAATTAGAATTTTTTTTCAATCTTTAGATAGTATTATTTAAACTAATGAGATCTTTTGAATACTGAATTCATTTCAAGGACCTCGATGCGCATTTGAAATACTGTATAAGTCTTCAGTAATATGGATAGTAGGTTGGTGAACTTGTGTTAATCCTGACAGATTTCCTTCCAATGGAAGGTCCAGCTTCTCTTTGATAAATATACGGCTCAGTGTATCTTAATAAATTAGTGTTCGAAAATAAATTGTCAATCCAAAGATTAGTCAAAAATACTCCGAACCAAGACTGGTAATAACTATAGAATCCTTGAAAATCAGGAATCAGTGTACAATGTTTTCATCCTATTTTACAACTCCATTGAGGTGCTAACTTACAGGCTTAAAGCTCGTACTTCTGACCTATGGTAACGATGATACTCGACAACTGTTCAGGATACTCATACAAGAAAGAAACAGTTACTCACCGAATGACTGGAAAATAAAACATTAGGTTTATATTCATCTTAAATTTATATCAACTTGGGGATTTTGAAGAACTAATGGTCTAAGGACAGCTGGTTGTTCTTGACTTGAAACAACTTCGTTGTGTAGACACACGGTTCCATCAACTATTGAAACTAGAATCCTATAAGGAAACCCAATTAAATATTAAATTAATCTCCATGACACTTAATTTATGTTCTATACTCTCAAAGATGTCATATAATTATTTTTCTTTCGTATATTCACAGGTATGATAGTTGGTGCAATGTGTGCAATTACTGGTGTTATGACAATCTCACTCCCAGTTCCTGTTATTGTATCTAATTTTTCACGTTTTTATACACATACTCAAGCTCAATCTAAACTTCCAAAACGTAGAAGACGTATATTACCAGTTGAAGCAGTTCGACCAAAAACTTGTGGTCAGGCTCCACAACTCAGTTCTTCAGTAAAATTAAAAAATAGTCTTGGTGTTGTTCCACCTGGAATAGCACGTAATTTCAATACATCGAATGATTCTCCTATGCGATTACCATTAAATGGTGAAAGAAAAAGCCCTTTCCTAGACACAAATTCAAAAGTAACAGGTAAGTTATTTCTCAGCATTTGTGATGAGATATAACACAAAATCTTTATGCTTGGAACTGGATATAGTAAATCCATTCGGAGTATAGTGATATACATAAATACAATCAAGTATTTTACACGTTTTTGAAAAGGTATATACCACACTAGCAGTTCCTCTTGAGACCTTAAGGTTTTGTATTTGACCCTTTACAAGATTATGGATACATAGTGCTGCAGAGGCCCACATAAGGACTAAATGGTTGTCCAGTTCTTCATAATTTACAGTGGAACTAAAACTGAGATTGATCTCTGACTAATACTGTCTATAATTTAAATCTGTCTTTAAAAAAGACTTCATCAACTATATTTTTTTAAAATGATTGATTAAGTGAGTTTGTTTCAACATATTTATATGAGCCTTAAATTGCTTTGCTATCATTAGTATTGTGTTGCGTTGCCACCCCTATGTCTCAACATTTTTATAAATGAACGTGTGTATCATTCTCCAGGCCCCCAAATGACCTGGTGCGGTCGAGAGTGGGGAGAGCTCGCTCTCCCTCTCCAAATGCTCTCACATGGTCACGCGTATATAGTCTCTGACAGGGAAGTCCTACTCACTGCATTCTCGTGGCATTACTGTTGTTTACGAAATTGAGAGGACGAAAAGAGAATGTCCGGTGCTTTAACTGGATTGGTGGACACGGAGAGTTCACCTAGGGGAGTTGGAAAACCCTGATTTCATACCAATGGTGAACATGGGCTGCAGGATCCTGAAGGAACAAATGGCGTATGAATCGATCGTTGGTCACCGGCTACCATGGGACTGCATCTCCTTACGATGCTCCACTGCCTTTTGGATCAGATCTTTAGGTCAAATACTCCGACTGTGGCCCCCTAAGAAAACCACCTGCTTCAGTTTGGGCCTCTGAGCAATATCATAGCCCTCACACAAATCAAATGAGATTTGTGTGGCTCATATGTATCATTCTCCAGAGTACTTGTCACTATTTTGAAATCATGAAATTACATGCCAATTACTATGTGAAACTAAAAATGTCAATCAGTTGTTGAGTAACATTCAAATGATGATGATACTTATGTTGGGCTGTATTGTTATAAGAATAGTGAAAAGTGAAAATATACTGATCGTCAAAAAGAAATTAAGCAACATTATTGAATAATATTGTTATATCTAGAGCTTTAGATTCTTGCTATGCCACGTATTACTAGAGTAGTTGAACGATCGAACCCGCAACGTTGCAAGAGAGAAGACAGAAGACTAATAAGTAGGAATGTTATTCCCCACACAATGTCAATGATGATATAAAACGGTCAGGTATTTATATTTTTTAGTAAAAACAAAATCATCATTTTAGTTATCCAAACCAGGGGGTAATAGCATTATCCAATAGGAAAGCTACATGTAGTGATTCTGTGATATGTCATTCAGAAGGACGATGAAAGCTCCACGACCAAACTATCCAGCTCAGAGAAAAAAACTCAATCAAAATCATCCATATGAGCTACAAATCTTCTTCACTATCTCAAGGGTTATGGTTGTGTGTCATATAGGCAAACTCATGAAAAATCTTCATCTGTATCATACAATCACTACATATGGAGATAGACATTATTAGAAGTTGATTTGAATAGAATAATAATAGATGAATGATAGAAACTTTCTTCGCTTTAACAAAGGTAACCAGAATCTCATAAACAAAGTTCATTGATTATGATATAGATTTGACATTGTTAAATCATTGATTTGGAATATTCTTGTCTATATTTTCAACTTTACTCAAGTTTTAGCAAACCTCAGTTACCATTTAAATTCATCGATATGTCACTATTCTACTCTAAACTTCGCTAGTCCTACGGTTTAACGTACGATAAAACGTACACTCTTTTTCATTTGAAGATGGCCTCAATAATATTGCCCATTACTTACTTACTTACTTACTTATGCCTGTTACCCCTCGTGGAGGAGCATAAGCCGCTCACCAGCATTCTCCATCCAACCCTGGATGGAGAATGCTGGTGAGACTAGGAAAGGCTTCAAAATTGAACTATTCAACTAAACTACATAACTTTTCTATCATTTTCCATAATGTGAATTCTTCTACTTATTCATTTCTTTACCCAACTACTCCAGACGATTACACCTTTATATGTTGTTACCTAAATTTATTCCCTTTCATTCATTTCATAAGACATACAAATGACATTACCAGAATAAGGTTGAATATAGTTGGATTGCACGTTGTTTTTTTTATTCTTTCCCAAAGAAACTATTCATTGATTGCGGAACAATGTATAGTTTAAATATACATATATTATAATATAAATTGTATACATAGTATGCTAGAGCGGAAATGGTTAGACAAAAGGAGTATGTATAACCTGTCATAATTCTCCATTGAACATTGATTACATTGAATACAATAGTAAAATAAGTATTATACAACTTGTACCGTTAGTTGTCAACCCTTTTCCGTCTTATTTTCTTCCTTTTTGTAAATGGGAAGTTGTTTTTTTTGGTGGGGGGGGTTAGAGTTTTCTATGAATGTTGTTGTTGTTCTTTTTTTTTAGAGAATCCATCGAATGAACAAACAACTCTTAGACCATTGATACCAAGACGTGAAGAAATTACATTATTACCTGGAGATAATCTATTACAATATAAAGGATCAGTTAATTGGTCAAAATCATCTCTTATTAAAGATACATCGAATACATCAGAAACAAATCGTTTATTAATGAATTGTGAAGAGAAAGAAAAAGCTCCATTTGTACAATCTAAACATCAATTATTTGATAATGTTGTCATAGATAATACGAATGCAGTGAATCATATAGACGAGGAAAACAGTTATAATACTGAAGATATGAAAGAGGACATGAAAAATCAACATTTACCTATATCTAACATTTGTTCAAATCTTTTGATCGACAAAAATTTTAAATCATCGAAGAATACTACTAACAATGATTTAAGTAGACAAATTGGTAATGATGAAATTTCATATTCGATAAATCCTAAATTATCTTATATTAATTATAAAACTCCATGTTTTTCATTTGATGAACATGATCATAATAATATAGAAGAGAATTTTTTACCATCCGATAGTAGTCTAAATCAATTAGAAGAATTATTAACATTACGTAATCATAATTATGAAATTACACCACCACGTTTATCATGTGTTTCTGGGGATAAATTAGATATGAAATTTATTACTGGTTCACAAGCACCAACATAATTGCTATGCTAGAAGATTTTGTCTATATATATGTATGTATCTATGTTTGTATGTATGTATGTATGTAGGTGGGTATGTATGTATGTATGTGTGTCAGTATGAATGTAAGTATCTAGGTATGTATGTAAGTAGTATGTAGGTATGTAGTTATGTATGGTAATGGTATAATTATACTACTTATTAATGAAAAAATTGATGAAATTTGCATATTTTACAGAATTTTTTTTAATCATCTAATTGTAACTATACAATACTGATTCAATCTATTTTCTATTCAAACTACAATCGGTAATTTGTCATTATGTATGTATGTATTACATAATTGTTAGTATGATTGATGAGAGGACAATGAAGATGTTCATTTGTTCAATACTTATACATATATATACTATTGTCTATAAAACTATAATGTAATTTTACATTAAAGAACTATTTTGTAATGTATTCATTCATTGAGTAGTGTAAAAAAGGGTACATTTTATTGATTATCATATTGTATTTCTTTTCTTTTCTTTTGAAGAGTTGAGATTATGAGTTGATTGAAGATTGACTATCATGGAAAACCTGAAAGCAATGGACGGCCGTTTCGTCCTAGATTGGGACTCCTCAACAGAGTGTATCTACGATCCCGCCTAAAGAGATTCGAACAGAGGATCTATCAGTTTCGCGCGCGAGCGCTTAACCACCAGACTACTGAGCCAACATCCAGAAGTCTCACAATAGGGCGAAACGGCCGTCCAGTGCTTCCAGGTTTTCTATGGTGGTCTAGATTCAATTGACTCATCATCTCAACCATTAAAACCACTATAAAATACACAAAAACCCCTGCTGCTGTTCTATTTCATGAAATTTCCAAATGGGCATAGATATAGATATAGATTGATTATGTAACTCAATCGATAGATTTCTATAGGCAGTAAGAACTAACACTGTATTGATCTTTTATTAATAAAAGGTTGAAAATATAATTCAAAAAGAGTATTTCTTTAACGAGTTCGGTTTCAGTATTTTAAATGAAACCAAGCTCATTGAAGAATCTGAAGGTTCTTGGTTCGATTCCTGGCTGTGGGATGTTAAGTGGTCGCCGATGAGTCCTTTTAAAAGAAAACAGTCTTTATGACCGTCTAACTAAGACCAGATTGTGATTACAACTATGAGAATAATTAACAGTTTGTAAATCTATTACTTTGATATTGAAAGTCGTTGGAGTCAACCAATAATATTAATAAAATTAAAGAGTTGAATGTATGTTATGCTAAATGTGTTAAAACAAATATCAAGAGTAAGTGTAGTAGACGCTACTCATAAGGATGTGTGTAGGTAATGTTGCAATAATTGTCGAACAGAGTGAAAAGTTTCAGTATATCAGAAATAGTTGGAGGCCAGTTGAGAAGATAGTTCAGTTTGCAAAACATACGGAAAAATGAAACTGGACGATTGAAGGCTATCTATATGTAATATGTAAACAGTTTGTAACTTCTCATAAGAAAGATACAAAACCTCCTGCCTATTGTCGCGTTTCACACAAGTTCTCACATTGCACGATCACAAAGAGAAATACTTTGAGTGTTTCTTGTACACCGTGAAACTGGGATTTGCAAGAAGAGATGCAATTTTCTAATAACAAATGATGAAATGAATAAAGAACACTCCTGTGTTCTTATAGTCTCAATAGATATGGTTTTATGATATGCCGATTACCATAAACTGAACCATAGATATCATGATACAACAGTCAAATTGAGTCGTTAGTAAGATGATTTTTTGTTTAAAACTCCATATGAAGTTGGGAAGAGGTAAGCGCCCTAGTATTTATGAAACTATGTAGCTTTGGAACCTATACCTCCTTAGTTCAATGACATAAGAAAAACCAAACATGAAAATTGTTGTGAATCGAAACTATGATGAAATGTATCTAAAGTATTCAAAGAGTCCTTGAAGTGCTTAGCTATTTCGTATTCCATGTAAAAAAAAGTACTTTATTTTAGAATTACAAATCATATGTTATCCCATAAGTCATCATCTCAACAATAGTAAATAGAATTTATTTTGCCTTTAAATAATTACACTACTTGCAATTTGATAGTAGTTTATTGAGAGTAACTCAATAACCATTCCGAGAGGCACAAAGATGGTGAATTCTGAGGTCACTAAATTGTAGACATATTCATCATATTTTTGGAAACATAAATCATCATATTTAAGTACAATTAAGCGAAACTCAACTGATCATAATGGGAAAAGAACATTATTTTAGTATGTGGTCAGGATATTCCTTTGCTGATTTCACAGATACACAAAGAGGAATGGAAGATATGTCATTCCTGTACGATTCTACAATCAATAACAACTAGCTTACACTGAACAGCAATACAGTGTTTTAGAATAAAAGTCATCAGAATATTAAGATTGTTGTAAAGTCACAAACCTTAACTTCAAACAAAATTTCATTATTCAATGGGAAGATTCTAACAAATAATACCAAGTGAATTTGAACTTCACTAGATTGCACAAAACTCCACCTGTAGTTCCTCCAGGGGCTACTGCCGGTCCCAAGCCCGGGTAAAGGAGGAGGGTTGAGCATCGAGTTAGCAACCCCATCCCGTAGAAAATCAACTCGCTAAAAAAACGCCAACCAGAAAAAATCATTCAAACCATTTAAACTCTGCCCTGGGAGCAGAAGGAATAATTATGACGTCTCATGATGAAAGCCGAGTTCCTTCGGAAGTCATGAGGCCGATGCACCTTCTTACAACCAGAGCGACAATTCTTATAGGTACATGGAATGTCCGGACAATGTGGGAGACCGGAAGAGTCTTCTAAATTGCTGCAGAAATGAGAAAATACAACCTGGAAGTGCTTGGAATCAGCGAAGCACATTGGACGCAGGTTGGACAACAACGACTGTCTTCAGGAGAACTTCTGTTATACTCCGGTCATGAAGAAGAAAATGCCCCACATACACAAGGAGTTGCATTGATGCTGTCTAGAAAAGCACAAAATGCACTTATAGGATGGGAATCTCATCGACCAATGATCATCAAAGCCTCCTTCAAAACAAAGAGAGGGCATTACAATGAACGTCATCCAATGCTATGCGCCGACCAACGACTACGATGAAGACGCTAAAGGCCAATTCTACGATAGGCTACAGTCGATCTTAGAGAAGTGCGCAACCAAGGACCTGACCATTCTGATGGGAGATTTCAATGCCAAGGTTGGAAAGGACAACACTGGATACGAAGCCGTCATGGGACAACATGGACTGGGAGGAAGGAACGAAAACGGTGAGAGATTTGCAAACCTATGTGCCTTCAATAAACTGGTCATAGGTGGCACCATATTCCCACACAAAAACATACACAAAGCCACCTGGATTTCACCGGATCACACTACACAAAATCAAATCGACCATATCTGCATCAACAAAAAGTTCAGGAGGACGATGGAGGATGTGAGAACCAGAAGAGGAGCTGATATAGCATCCGATCACCATTTGCTGGTCGCCAAGATGAAACTAAAACTCAAGAAGCACTGGACAATGGCGCGGACAACATCACAAAAGTTTAACACGGCCTTTCTTCGAGATGCTGACAAACTCAACGAATTTAACATAGCCCTCAGCAACAGGTTCGAGGCCTTTCATGACCTACTCAATGGAGAGGGAACCACCATAGAGAGCAGCTGGAAAGGTATCAAGGAGGCAATCGTTTCAACATGTCAGGAGGTTCTGGGCCAAAAGAAGCACCATCACAAGGAATGGATCACTGTTGGTACACTGGATAAAATTGAAGCAAGGAGGAACAAGAAGGCAGCAATCAATATCAGCCGAACAAGAGCAGAAAAAGCCAAGGCACAAGCCGAATACACAGAGGCAAACAAGCAAGTGAAGAGGAGCATCAGGACCGACAAACGTAAATATGTGGAAGATTTAGCGATGACAGCGGAAAAGGCTGCAAGAGAGGGAAACATGAGACAACTGTATGATACAACAAAGAAACTTGCTGGAAATTACCGTCAACCAGAAAGACCAGTGAAAAGCAAGGAAGGCAAAGTAATCACCGACATTGAAGAACAACGAAACAGGTGGGTAGAACACTTCAAAGAACTCTTCAATCGACCAGCTCCACTGAACCCACCCAACATCGAAGCAGCACCCACAGACCTCCCAATCGATGTTGGCCCACCAACGATTGAAGAGATCAGCATGGCCATTAGACAAATCAAGAGCGGCAAAGCAGCGGGACCAGACAACATCCCGGCAGAGGCACTGAAAGCAAATGTAACAGCAACTGCCAAGATACTACACATCCTCTTCAGTAAGATTTGGAACGAAGAACAAGTACCAACAGACTGGAAAAAAGGACTTCTCATCAAGATACCAAAGAAAGGCGATCTGAGCAAGTGCGACAACTACAGGGGCATCACTCTCCTCTCAATACCAGGAAAAGTCTTCAACAGAGTATTGTTAAACAGGATGAAGGATTCCGTGGACGCCCAACTTCGAGATCAACAAGCTGGATTTCGTAAGGATAGATCGTGCACAGATCAAATCGCATCTCTACGTATCATTGTGGAACAATCAATCGAATGGGATTCATCACTCTATATCAACTTCATCGACTACGAGAAGGCACTTGATAGCGTGGACAGGACGACACTATGGAAGCTTCTTCGACACTACGGCGTGCCTGAGAAGATAGTCAATATCATACGGAATTCCTATGATGGACTAAACTGCCAAATCGTTCATTAAGGACAACTCACCGACTCGTCCGAAGTAAAGACCGGTGTTAGGCAAGGTTGCCTACTCTCACCCTTTCTCTTTCCCCTGGTGATCGACTGGATCATGAAGACGTCTACATCTGGAGGAAATCACGGGATACAGTGGACAGGCAGGATGCAGCTTGACGATTTAGACTTTGCGGATGATCTGGCTCTTCTATCACAAACGCAACAACAAATGCAGGAGAAAACGACCAGTGTAGCAGCAGCCTCAGCAGCAGTAGGTCTCAATATAAACAAAGAGAGAAAAAGCAAGACTCTCCGATACAATACAATATGCACCAATCAAATTACACTTGATGGAGAAGCTTTGGAAGATGTGGAAACCTTTACATATCTGGGCAGCATCATTGATGAACACGGTGGATCAGATGCAGATGTGAGGGCGCGGATCGGCAAAGCAAGAGCAGCATACCTACAGCTGAAAAACATCTGGAGCTCAAAACAATTGTCAACCAACACCAAGATCAGAATTTTCAATACAAATGTGAAGACAGTTCTACTGTATGGGGTGGAGACGTGGAGAACTACGAAAGCCATTATCCAGAAGATACAAGTGTTTATTAACAGCTGTCTACGCAAGATACTTCGGATCCGATGGCCAGACACTATCAGCAACAAGTTACTGTGGGAGACAACAAACCAGATTCCAGCAGAGGAAGAAATCAGGAAGAAGCGCTGGAAGTGGATTGGGCACACTTTGAGGAAATCACCCAACTGCGTCACAAGACAAGTCCTCACATGGAATCCTGAAGGTCAAAGGAGAAGAGGAAGACCAAAGAACACATTACGCCGAGAAATAGAGACAGACATGAGAAGAATGAACAAGAACTGGATAGAACTAGAAAAGAAGACCCAGGACAGAGTGGGTTGGAGAAAGCTGGTCGGCGTCCTATGCTCCATTGGGAGTAACAGGCGAAAGTAAGTAAGTAAGTAAGATTGCACAAGCAAGTAACTATCAGGACTTAGTAGCTGGGTGGATAACGTGATGCCGTTTGAAGCGAAAGGCACCGGGTTTGAGTCCCAGAGTGAACATCAACTCCGTGATACAGGTACATCCAGCTGACAAGTCCCAAATAGGACGAAGTGTCGCACGTCCTGGATTCCACTGTTAGCCACCATCCATCTTTGCTTATAATCGTTCAAATTAGTTAAAGAACATATGAAATTACTTAATAAATGATAACTCAGCCACGAAAAAATTAAATATCTTGACAATGAAAACGATTAAACTAATCTCTATGGATGATCACAAATAAACCGTACTTGGAAAAATGATAAAATATTAGAAGACATAAGGATTTCTGAATTCTTTAAGTTTTAATAAGTAGCAACCAATTAGATTGGGAAGTCATTCATAAATTCATGATTGAAACCAGATGGATATAACCATATCATCGACTGTTCATTGTAAAATAGTTTGTTGTAAACACTTTCATTCAACCATCTGAGGAATAAATATCATATAACAACAGTAAAAGTAAAATGAAAGCTCCAAAATCTTCACAAGCTCCCCTGTATAGTTAATAATCAAGTGCTCACTAGTGATTAGCTTCAAAATAAAACTCCTAGAGTCCTGATGGGAAGCCGTTACTGGTAGAGTTTAGTTGTATCAGGGTTGTACGGCATTTATTCATTCCAGGTAATTGAAAAGGGATGCGAATTATCGTTCACTGAAACTTAATATGTACACTATTCGATGTCAACTCAGTCGTCTGGATGTTATGTGTTTATTTGCACGTCCGAAGGTCCTGTGCTCGACTCACACTTACGGAGTCGCAGGTAATCACCACTGAGGAGTCCCATACTAGGATAAGACGCTCGTCTAATGTTTCCAGATCGATTCATGACTTGAACTACGAATACATATACTACTAGTTCACAAATCTCAAATCATGAAGTGTTTAGGTATCACTTACGTTCTCACAACACAGTTAAAGTATGTGCTTTCCTCAATGTGTGTCCTACCCACTTCTATTGCTTCTTCCTGATTTCTTCCTCCACTGAAATCTGGTTTGTTCTCTCCCATAACAGGTTGTTGCTGATAGTGTCTGGTCAATCGATCCAGTGTTTTGAGTAGACAACCCTTAATAAACACTTGCATCTTCTGGATAATGGCCTTCGTAATCCTCCAGGTTTCCGCCCCATACAGAAGAACTGTCTCGACATTTGTATTGAAAATTCTAACCTTGGTGTTGGTTTACAATTTTTTTGAGTTCCAGATGTTCTTTAGTTGTAAATATGCTGCACTTGCTTTGCGGATTTGCGTCTTCACATCTGCATCAGATCCATTGTGTTTATCAATGATGCTGACGAGGTATGTAAAGTTTTTTATATCCTCCAAAGCTTCTGAAAAATAAAAATGTATACAGGGTCATATAGATTTGTAAACCAATAGTATACCATGAAAAAATTTTTTCACTAACATTCAAAGTATATTGTTTTACATTGTTTCTACAATTGAAGAAGATATAGAACTCAAAACAACTCTCAACTAATTTCAAAGTGAGAATCTTCAATACGAACGTCAAGACAGTTCTACTGTACGGAACGCAAACGTGGAGAACTACTACATCCGTCATCAAGAGGGTGCAAGTATTTATAAACAGTTGTTTACGCAAAATACTCAACATCCATTGGTCAGATACTATCAGCAACAGAGTTTTATGGGAGAGGACAAACCAGCTTCCAGCTGAAGAGGAAATTAGGAAACGACGTTGGAAGTGGATCGGATATACATTGTGGAAATCGCCAAGCTGCATCACGAGGCAGATGCTAACTTGGATCCGGAAAGGAAGCGGAAAAGAGGAAGTCCAAAGAACACATTACTTCGGGAAATAGAAGCAGATATGAAGAGGATGAATGTTAACTGGAAAGAACTGAAAAGAATTGCACAGGACAGAGT
Organism: Schistosoma mansoni; assembly: GCF_000237925.1. Classification (NCBI taxonomy): domain Eukaryota; kingdom Metazoa; phylum Platyhelminthes; class Trematoda; order Strigeidida; family Schistosomatidae; genus Schistosoma; species Schistosoma mansoni. Next base: position 1,325,729 of record NW_017385989.1, on the reverse strand, counting down.
TGGATGGAGAATGCTGGTGAGCGGCCTACGCTCCTCCACGAACGGTAACAGGTGTACGTAGGTAAGTAAGTACTAATTGAATACAACTAAACCTATAATTGAGAATAGTTTACTAAATTATAAAACTAATCCTAGGTAACTAACTATTCAACATTACAATATAACATTTTATACTATCAACAATCTCATTTCTTATATATAGTTGAAATTATGAGTCAATTGAAGCCAGACCATCATAGAAAACCTGCAAGCACTAGACGGCTGTTTCGTCCTATTGCCGGACTCCTCAGAGGTGCACATCCACGACCCCGCCTTGCGAGATTCGAACCCAGGACCTACCAGTCTCGCGCCAGAGCACTTAACCTCTAGACCACTGAGCCGGCTTGCATCCAACGGTGTTAATGTCGAACTTCAACCAATCCATGAAGTTGAACAACCATTTCACCAATGTCTTCAGTGAGTTGATATCTCACAACAGATCTGGTTGAACTCCACTGGTTACTGCTTCTCACTAGAACTCCAGGAAATACCTAATGGAGCCAGTCACTAGTGAGCATATGATATGGGCTTTTCTGTTGGAGATGTTTAGTAATTGTTTATATATATGGTTGAAATCTCATTTCTTATTGAATATATCATTTAATTACATGTATGAAAGATCAATATATTATCCTTCATTGAAGATCTTCTTCATAAATAATAATGTTCAAAGAGAGGGATAGAAAAAAAAAGAAAAAAGAAATAACCACACCTGATAAATAAACTATTTCATATAAATTCATAAAAAATAATGAAGAATTATACTCAATGCATAAATTAATCTGATTGGTTGAAAAATTTATCACGCCCAAGGTCAATCTATTATACCAATCAAATTACACTAATAAAATCATATTTATTATGATTTATATATTCATTTTCATAAAAATCCTCATTATTTCTTATTTAATAGTGAAATTATATTCAGAAAAGGTTTAACCATAGAGACATATACCTATTCACCGTATAATATGGGTAGTGTTATATCAAAGTTAACACCTAAAGTTATCTATTTATTAATTAATGGAAATATTGAAAGAGTAAATTACCTGAAATGAATCTTGTTTAATGAATCCTTTTTGTTTTAGATTTTAATTACATTATCATGTACAAGTTTTGAAATACATGATTTAATTTGTATCCTATCAAATGTTCCAAAGTAAATAGTGATTCTTCATTCACTACCCTTCTCCCCTCACCGCTGTCTTCGTTTTTTCCTCTCTTAGATCATCTAATATCATTATAACTGATGTGAATGGATTACATATACCATGTTCTGGTTCAATGTTAGCTAATACATATAAGTAAGTTATGAAAATAAAGAAATTTTAGTCAATCATATATATGATATTATATTATATATTTTGTACAATATAGAATTCTCGACACAAAGTACTTCAACAAGTTTCCAGTTCTTACTTCTTGATCGATAATTGATTGATCGCTAGTTAGAAGTTAACAGATCAGTCAATCAATATCTAAATAATGTATATTCTCTCTAATGCCTCTAAATGCCCTGGTACGGCCGAGAGTGGAGAGAGTCTGCTCTCCCTCTCCAAATGCTCACACATGGCCACTAGTATATAGCCTCCGACAGGGAAGTCCTACTCACTGCATTCTCGTGGCATTACTGTTGTTTACGAAATTGAGAGGACGAAAAGCGAATGTCCGCTGCTTTAACCGGGTCGGTAGACACGGCACATCCACCTAGGGGAGTTGGAAAACTCTGATTCCAAACCAATGGTGCACATGGGCTGCAGGATCCTGATGGAATAAATGGCGTATGAACCAATTGTTGGTCACCGGTTACCATGGGACTGCATCTCCTCACGATGCCCCACTGCTTTGTGGATCAGACCTTTATGTCAAAGGCTCCGGGTGTGGCCCCCTGAGAAAACCACCTACTTCAGTTTGGTCACCTGGGCAGTATCACAACCCTCACACAAATCAAATGAGATTTGTGTGGCACATATATATATATATATATGGTGCCCCTTTGTACCAATATTTATGTGTTTAAATAAAATAAAATAAATAAACCTCTCTAATGCATATTGCCAACAATCATTATATCTCTAATTGGACCTTTTGTAACTTGTACAACGAAACGTTGTACACTTTTCAGAAACACACCTAAATAAGTTATACGATTAATAGTCATAATGATGTGTTAAAATAAACAAAAGACAGATCGTGGATGCACACTGCTGAGCAGTCCCACAATAGGACGAAACGGCCGCCCAGTGCTACCAGGTTTCATACGCCATTTGTTCCATCAGGATACTGGAGCCAATGTGTACCATTGGTTTGGAATCAGGGTTTTCCAACTCCCGTAGGTTGACTCTCCGTGTCCACCAAACCGGTTAAAGCGACGGGCATTCTCTTTTCGTCCTCTCAATTTCGTAAACAACACTATGGCCACGAGAAGGCAGTGAGTAGGACTTCCAATCTTTAACCTAAATCAAAGTTTTATTCATATTATTGGTAAAGTTTAGAATGAAATTAATTCTATGATCGAATGAATCGATTATTCCGGTTATTGACTTCATTGAAAAATCCGTCTTAAATCAATTAAATTAGAGTTTATTCAAGTGAATTTATTTGTTAATGATAAGTCTTGCTAATTGAACACTATACTCGATTCCTAAGCTATTCTCGTAACCCCCCAAGCTAAATCTAAACAGCAACTTGAACACGAGAGAAGTACTTTACTCCAAAGGTCCATTCAGGTACAGAAAATATAAGGTTTTTATAGTATTTTAGAAATCCTTGGGTTTTCCTGAAAATTCTTGAATACTACTTAACATAGTAGCAGTGTAGTAGTAATCAGTCAATCAGAACCTCTACAGATGACTTTTCATTTTCGCAATATTTCTAGCAAAACTTCTAATCAAACGCTGATTGGATAAAATACTTCTTAATGTTTCCTGAGCTTGTCATGTCGATTGCGAGAAATTTGCAGGATCACCCAAACAGTTAATACATTAGTGAATCTGGTATTATGTTATGAAATCAATCATCATTCAATGGCTTTATTCCCAACATAGTATTAAACTGTACATTATTTGTGTGTTGTAGTTTCTCTAAAATAGAAGAGATAAGTTATAAGTAGTATAGGCGAAACTCAACAAAGCATTTAGCATCAGTATTACTTAAAAACAGTTTTTTCTTCAATTATTAACAGTCATTCTACATTTAGTAAACATTTACAGTTTTTAATTGCATTGGATCAGTCTCTTTTTGGCGTTTGAAGCGAACAGTACTGGGATCGAGTCCCAAAGTAAACATCAACTTTGAGATGCAGGTACACCCAGCTGATGAGTCCCAAATAGGACGAAACACACATCCTGGATTCCATTGCTAGCCATTATCCATTTATGATTTTTCATTGTTTACATTGTAATTCAAACATTTTGATTAGTTTTTTTCACTTTTTGGTGAAGTTTTGTTTTCTAAGCTGAATGATTTGATCATGAAGCTTTCATCGTTCTTCTGAACAATATCATCAGTATAAATTCCAGGTAGAAGTCTTTATTATTGAATGGTTTGAATAATTTTTCTGGTTAGCGTTTTTTTAGCGAGTTGGTTTTCGACGGGATGAGGTCGCTAACCCGATGCCCAACCCTCCTCCTTTACCCGGGCTTGGGACCGGCAGTAGCCCTCGGAGGAGCTACAGGCGGAGTTACCTTCTGAATGAGTACTTAATTATTCACCATGAATACAAAGATCAAATTTCATTTCATTGAAAGTTTGCTCATTAATTAACAGTTAAACAGTTAAGTGAATACATTTCATACTGTATGTTCTTTTCTCTTTTTGAACCTCTTTTCAGTACACCATATACTGTGACTATTACACAAAGTTCAGAACCAAGTGAAATAAGCCTCATTGTTCGAATGTTTGAATCAATTATAAAACAAATAAATGAGTAATATATATTGTTACTTACAAAATTCTTTGATAAATTCGTTTAACTATTATATGTCATAATTAATCTGCCATAATTATATTAATCATTTGTTATAACTTGTGCCCCCTGGATACCCTGTTGATGTATAATGTGACGATGCCGCCAATTAGAGAGCAGTGACCTATCGATCGGACCAATGATGCGTAAAACCGTAGGAGCAGTATACAGTAATTATCGGTTCTGCTTTCTGTCGAGCTCGGCCAGTTAAGTCCAGAATACCAGTCTGAGCCTCTGCGGTACGAATCATTTATTTCAAACATACTGGATTTATATAACAATCAAACTGACCACATCGTATCAAAAAATAGGAAAAAACATTTGTATAAGATTTAGCCAAATGTGGCTGTGAATGAGGGAGATAGTAATTGATAGACAGGGCATAACCCAAAAATGGTAAGTGGTATGATAATAGTTCATAGGTATATGCTTGTGAACTCGCCATTGTGTTACACAGCTCTATATAAGCTATTGATAATACCTTGCTGATAAAATCGTAACATATGGAATGGGATTCGAACCTAGGACCTATTGGTTGGAAATCAAGTGTTTTAATCATAAAGTCACTATTCCATCACTTATAGTTTGAGAAATGATGCTTTACCATAATGGAAAAGAAGACAAACCAAACATCATCTACAAAATAAATTGTGCCAACTGCGGCAATCATTAGGTTGGACAAAGAGGACGCCCTCTTCATCTTCGCTTGGATGAACATCAATTAGCAGTCAAATGCAATGGCATGTCTTCACTTATATCAATGCACGTGGACAACTGCGGACACACATTCGAGTGGGAAAATGTGGAGATTATGGATAGAGGCAATTCCGAAAACACCAGAGAATTTTTAGAAGCTTGGCACTCAGGTCAATTAGCACTAAACAAGCACATTGAAATCAATCCAATTTATCGACCAATCAGGAAAATTATGCAGAAACAGAGGAACAAATATCAAACCAATAGGAGATACAACCAAAATAAAGAAGAAAACAATGACAGATTTAAGGTCGACAAGAACCAATCAACATCGAGGTGTACAGGACAAGCTGTTAACCACATATGGAGAGATTCGAACATTTTACTTCTACCCGAAGTTTATGCTGATGATGTCGTTCAGAAGAACAATGAAAGCTCCATGACCAGACCATCCAACTCAGAGAACAAAACTCCATCAAAATCACCCATCTGAGCTACAAATCTCCACTATACTGAAGATTATTAAAAAATTTAAAGTGATTTGAATACTTAAAATTTCTACGGGATAGGAATGTTGATCCTACTCTCAACCCTTCTCCTTGACCCGGACTTAGGACCGACAGTAACCCTAGATGAGCTACTGATGGAGTTAATTGTAATACATTATTATTATATATTTTTCTTTCTAAACCTTAATCAATATAAATATATTTCATTGATTCAATGTTTCCTTTTTGTAGTACAATGAAGATTTCTGACTTGAAGAATGAGTTCACCGAACGAATACAACTATTGGAACAACGAGTTATGGGTATGTTTACATTTACAGAATGTTTGATATTATCATTAGGGGTTTGATTTGAATTTTAGTAGGGAATATTAGCGAATACTCTCCATGATCGTGATAATGATGATGTGTCAGCCAATACAAACTTAGCCTCTAATACTTCCACGTTGAATACCTTCAACTAATAAACGAAATTGGGATAACAATATGTTCAATGAAAACAATCATTATTTCATATGGATCAACATGTATTTCTGCTTATGATGATGATGATGATGATGATGATGATGATGATGATGATGATGATGATGATGATGATGATGATGATGATGATGATGATGATGATGATGATGATGATGATGATGATGATGATGATGATGATGATGATGATGATGATGATGATGATGATGATGATGATGATGATGATGATGATGATGATGATGATGATGATGATGATAGAAAACGATGTACGCATCAACCTAACCTATTTTCATCGCTCATTTATTTATTTATTTCTGATATTATTAAAAAATATTTGAAAAAAATAAAACGAATAATAATCATTACGATAATAATAATAATAATACATGTGAATATAAATAAACCCTTACCATTTGGTTGCTATTGGCAACGGATGAATTTATACTTCACCTATTGAGATAAACAAACGTGACTCGAAAATCAAATATTTAATTTAAGGGGGGGGAAATTCAAGTTAAATCTAAGTAAATCTATATGAAAAGAGAATGAATAGCTTAGTGGAACCTTTAAGGCTTGTCTAGATATAAATATGTGAATGGGGACATTAATATAGTTAACTATTTCACCAATAACTTACCATTTGATGGTTCTTAATAATAGTCAAATAGTAGTTGAGATGATAATCATCGAGTTCCACCCAAAAATTACATTAGTGAATTATATAATGTGTATACACTAATAATGATGTAAATGTAGTCGTGAAATGGGGGAAATCATTTAAGGAAACAAAAAATAATACCAGTATAAGTTATTTTTTGAATGAAGTGTATATACATGAAATAATGAAAAGAGAGAAGGGGGAATGACTTTGATAGACAGTGCATTATATTTATATATATAATGTATGTCTAAATAAAGAATCATCATTGAATTTTTTGAGACATTTAAGTAATTATAAGCAAAGATGGATAGTGGCTAGCAGGGGAATTCAGGATGTGCGTTTCGTCCTATTTGGGACTCGTCAGCTGAATGTATCTGAATCTCAGAGTTGATGTTCACTCTGGGACTCAAATTCAGTACCGTTCGCTTCAAACGCCATCGCGTTATTCACTTAGCTACTGAGTCATGATAGTCATTTGCTTGTGCAATGGGATGAAGTTTAAATTCATTTGGTGTTGTTTATTTGAATCTTCCCATTAATGTTTAGGACTGCAATTGATCAGTCTCTTATTGGCATATGTGAATACTGTGCGTATTGCCTCGAAACAGCCTTAATTCACAAGTATTCTAAGCAAAGATGAATAGTGGCTAGCAGTGGAATCCAGGACGCGCGTTTCGTCCGTGTCTCGGTGTAATGTGTTCTTTGTTCTTCCTCTTCTCCTTCGACCTTCAGGACTCCATGTGGAAGCTTATCTTGTGACGCAATCGGGTGATTTCCTCAATGTGTGTCCTATCCCCCTCCAGCGCTTCTTTCTTATTTGTTCCTCCACTGAAATCTGTTTAGTTCTCTCCTACAATAGGTTGTTGCTGATAGTGTCCGACAAACGGATCCAAAGTATCTTGCGCAGAAAACTGTTAATAAACACCTGTATCTTCTGGTTGATGGCTTTCGTAGTTCTCTAGGTTTCCGCCCCATAAAATAGAACTGTCTTGACATTTGTATTAAAAATTCTGACTTTAGTGTTGGTTGGCAACTGTTTTAGGTTCCAGATGTTCATTGATTGTAGATATGCTGCTCTTGCTTCGCTGATCCAAACAAAAATCTCCTTAGAATAAAATTCAGTCATTCTGATCAAGGAAGCAAGTTATCCCTTTTTGGTTTTAATACGACATAGTTTATTATATCACTCAGTTGTACTCCTAATGAGAACTGTATGGAGTGTTGAATAAGCATACTTATATATGAAGAACTATAACTAAACCCAACTGGTCTTTACGTCACTTTGATTATAACAGCCTACACAGTTTATTGTCATTTACTTGGACAATCATTAAAAAGGTGTGAAGATTGATGGATATCATTGAGATCTCGGATCTACTTAATTCAGATAACCATTTAAATCTCTAGAGCATTCGACATCTGTTTCATCTGAGTGCTGAACTCTTCAATATGACCCAATCCACAATGCAGTCATGAATCCTTACTGCTAAGGAGTCCCATACAAGTCCAATGCTTCCTGATGTTAACTGATTTACTAAATCAGATACCTTCATGGTCTCAATAAAATTAATATGTCTCCATGATAATCATATACTTTCATTTATTCTTTTCCTTTAGTTGAATCCGATCGTTATAATGATATAGATGTAATTAAAAAAGAACTTAAACAGTTAAAAATTCAAATTCATGAAAGAAAAACTGGTTTAACGAACATCGGGTAAATTACATAGCTCCATTATTGTTTGTGTATACTCCGGTTGTGTAAGTTTATCATGTTTATTATGGATATGTCCCTACAATACTCCTTCCACTGGACAGCTGAAACTTCAGTAACATCTACGATTATTGCAACCAATGTTACTGGTACTTTTATTATACAGTTAGCGGCAATTATTATAATATGCCTTAGTCTCAATCTGGATCAAGTGGTAAAGGTTCCTATTCCAGCAAACGTCTTTCTTCAGCATATATTACATCGAAGGACAACATCACGGTAGCCTGCACAAAGTCTACAAGTCATTTAATACTCGTAATTACAAATACAGCAACTTCTTAGTAGTTTCATTTGTTGTAGCCGCTTCATTGTCAAGTCTTCTCTAAAATTCTTTGTGAACCGATCGTAAATGATCATCAGGTACTGAAATCGGTGCCGTGACCTTGAAATCCCTCAAATGCTTCTGATTGACTCGTCAATAAATTATAGTCTCACCCCACCTACTTATAAGGGTTATTTAATTGTATGACGAATTAAGATTAGCATTTACAGTCGATGGTCAGGGTTAGGAATAAGATTTAATGTTTTCATCAAAAACTGACATCAGTTCAAGTGCCGAAATAGTATTTAGCCAAATGAGTGAATGAATTTCGCGCCAAAATCCAGGATCTCATATCTTAAATCTGATTGGTTCATCCATGAATAATAGTCTCACTGGCTTTTCATACAGTGTAATTACAATACGGTAGGAGCCAGCCAATCATAATCGAGAAAACGATGTTTGATTTTTTGCTCGATATTCAGTAATGAATATTCAACTGACAAAATATGAAAAGTCTTACAGAAATATCTTTTAATAACGTTCAAAATTTATCGTTGAGTTCATGAGTCAGTTAAAGCTAGAACACAGTGGAAAACCTGGAAGCACTGGATGGCCGTTTTGTCCCAGTATGAGACCACTCAAAAGCGCACACCCACGACCTCTCACTCAGGATTCGGACCCAAGGCTTTCTAGCAACGTTTCTATAGGAATAAGGTTAAAAGACCAATTTTAAGCCTTGAAAAACTAGTAGGTTTATCAAACCTTGTACAATGTTATAGATTTCATTTTTTCTCTAGTCAAATACTATTCAGTTATAGTGATCTTGTTATGACTGAAATTTGATCTTAAGAAATAAGCTCATTTCTGAAATCGCCTACCGTCTTCTTTACAGTCCTGATATTGGAAGCTAACTCAGTGATCGAAAGGTTAAGGGTTCACTGGCAGACCTAAATTTCACAAGTCATTCATTGGTGAGACCACGTTTTTATACTGATGAAGAGTCTCTTGCTTGGATGAAACATTTTTTCAGTGCTTCCTGTTATTATCTCAACTAAAGTAAACCTGTAATGATTGTTACCTCCTAATTAATACTTCCCAACATATAAATACACACCGATCTTCACGAAACATCAGAAAATTTAAAAATTTAACTATTCTATCCATTGGAATATTACGAATGTATTATTTTTACTGATAAAGACCTTGAGACATTTACTCACCGTAGGCAATGGAAGATAGTAGAGCAATTTCGTGGATTGGTTGAAGTTAGACATTAACAGCATTGAATGCCGGCTCATTAGTCTAGAGGTTAAGAGTTCACTCATGAGACCGACGGTTTCGGGTCCGAATCCTGAGTGCAGGATCGTGAGTGCGCGCTTCTGAGGAGTCACATACTAGAACGAAACGGCCATCCAGTTATTCCAAGTTTTCAATGGTGATCTAACATCGATCAATTCATAATCTCAATCATAAACTCAACAATCTCCAAAATTGCATACTGATCTTGACTATGTTTATTCATACACTTTGTATACCTATTCTTTTGATTATGCAGTGAACATGAACACGAGTGGGGACAATTGGATGTATTTGAGTACAAATTACAGAATATATCAGTAAGATCTGATAACTATACAGTAAACAGTTAATTTGCGAACTATTAATCAGTTGTCTCAATCTTGACTGTCCCTTCTGCAAATATCAATCCATCTTCTCTAATTTCATTGTTCATGAATTTTCATATCAATCGCGTTCCGTTTCCGTTCTTTCCTTATCGATCTTCTGATGAAATACATTCTATTGCCTGACCATCACCATATACTACTTATATAGATATAATTAACCCATAATACAATTATTATGATTTTGATTACATTTCAAACATTTATTTGAACTTCACAAACTAGAGTATGCTAAACATTTGTTAGCACTTATATTTGTACTAGTAATTATAACTTTAAGTTGCATTCAGCTGATCAGAAACAATGAACTAGACTGATGAATTCCTTTTATTCTGGAAACCTTGTTGTTCAACAATTTTACCATTATCAAAATGTTCATTTATTGATTTCTAATAATCAATATCTCGCGCGCCAGACTGGTAGGTCCTGGTTTCGAATCTTGCGAGGTGGGATTGTGGATGAACACTGCTGAGGAGTCCCACAATAAGACGAAACGGCCGTCCAGTGCTTCCAGGTTTTCTATGGTGGTCTAGCTTCAATTGACTAAAAATCTCCACAAACAACCCCCTTATCCAGTTACTAATTATTGTTTTTTTATATTATTCAAAAATATAATTTTCAGTTCAGAACGTACATATTTAGGGAATATACGATTAAGTAATGATGGTGTCAAAATTTTGGAATTACAGAATTTACCCATTTTTGAAAAGGTTAGTTACAATAATTTTATTTTATAATCTGAATAGTAATAACTTAACTTACTTACTTACTTACGCCTGTTACCCCTCGTGGAGGAGCATGTGCCGCACACCAGCATTCTCCATCCAACTCTGTCCTGGGCAATCCTTTCCAGTTCTTTACAGTTAAAATTCATCTTTTTCATATCTGCTTCCATTTCCCAAAAATAATGTGTTCTTCGGTCTTCCTTTCTTTCGCTTCCCTTCCGGATTCCAAGTTAGCGCTTGCCTCGTGATGCAGTTTGGTGATTTCTTTAATATATGTCCGACCCGTAGAAAAACTAACTCGCTAAAAAACGTTAACCAGAAAAAAAAATAAAATAACTGAACTACCGATCACGTATTCTGTTTAAAGCATTTTCATATATATTGATTAAACTTTCGGATGATACTGCTCACAAATGAATTTCAGCTTAGATATTACTGAAAACCAAGGAGCATCAAAGATCTGTTTCGTCCTTGCATAGGGCTCCTCAGAGATGTACTCCACTTGAGGCCTAAAGATCCTGGATTTAATTATGATTATTTCTTGATGTAAACTATGAAACGTTTTTATCACTAAACATAACGGACTATTTCCTGAAGTTTTTTTCTTAAGGGTACTGATTTAATCTCCTCATATTGAAAACTAGTAAATCTTCATCAAGTTTTCAATTTGGATTATGATAGTCCATAACCGGATTGAACGCAGAAAATTCAGGTCTTCTAACAAACGCTTAGCTTTTAGAATTAATGAGTTGGAGTTGATTAGCATAAGTCTACCATTAATCATCCAAAGACATTGGTGACAACTGCCTCACTTCCAACATGCCGCGCACGTGAAATTTGCTGATGGATTCCATACTAGGACGAAACAGCTTTCCAGTGTTCCTTAGTTTCCAGTGAAACTCAAATAGAATCACACTGTGACAAATCATACCTATTTATTACTTATGTCTATAACACAGTTTAGGAGATTCATTACAATATTAGATAAACTCTGAAGGTCCTTTATTAGCCCTGTATCTAACTTCAGTCAGATCATATGATGATTGTTATTGAAATAAACTCACTGACAACCCTCGTATATCATTATCGACTTAATTCACGTTAAAGAATAACGCACTAAAATAATTCAAATACGAGAATGAACTTTTAATACGTATATTTCATGCCCTCGTTGATCCAGACAGACGATCAGAGTAACGAAGTGAACAAAGCGAAAAAGAGAGAGAGAAGCGAAGTGGATGTCGTTGAAAAAATGGAAGGCGAAGCGATACGAAGGCGAGTTAGCCAACTCTATTTGACTAAGCGTAACTCAACATTTATAGTCTGACCAAAAATAAGTTACGGACACGTAATGAATAGGGCAAGCAATTTATACTCACACGATCAAACGAAAACAGTCAAGGTTAATAAGTGAATCACCAACAAGGTCAAAATGTGGTTTGAGACGAATCTACAAATCGATCTATCCAGAAGCTAGAATGACCTATATGGGTTTAACATAGTACCAGCCACCACAGTCCAAACAATTAATACAGATTTAAAATGTATGAATTTAGCTAAAATAATACATGAATTTGAATAGCATGAATCTATTCTCTCTATTCCATCAAATCTCATTACTAAACGTTAAATTAAGCTCAGTGAGATATCCCATCACTTTAACTAGTTGCCCATTTTTACATGATCACTAGAAGTTGGTCAACATTGAGTTTTTACCAATACAACATAGTTCACGGACCAGCTATTTATTAATGCAATTGAATAGGTCATGGAGGAAGTTGTTAATGCTTTAAGTAGTTTACTGTTAAGTAATGAAGATAGTTTTAGAATCCTTCTAAGATTATGGCCAATGAACACAATACGCCGGGAAATAGAAGCAGATATGAAGAGGATGAATGTTAACTGGAAAGAACTTGAAAGGATTGCCCAAGACAGGGTTGGATGGAGAATGCTGGTGTGCGGCCTATGCTCCTCCACGAGGGCTAACAGGCGTAAGTAAGTAAGTCTAAGATTATCATATGCGCAGCGTTGGCTAGTGTCAACTATCACGAAAATGTTATTCAGAGCTTTCAGTAGACTATCTTTACCTAGTTAACACCAAACTATACTATGATTTTAAAACATGTGGTCAGTGATCTGGCCACATCGTGACAGTAACTATACATAATCCACTAACATAACAGATAATGTAAATAAATCCGAATAAAACAAGTTATTGACACTTTTAAGGAACCATGTAAGTGTCTATCCATTGTAGCTTACACAAAACATTCTAGAAAGATCCAAAAAAACACTAAGGCTACAAATATCTTGACCCGTTAGATTAACATCATATACAGGCCTACACACAAAGTTATGTAAATAGATAAGTAGTAATTATATAATTATAGCAAATTTATTTCTAATAAATGAAGTAGTTAACTAGGTGGTGGAAACAATCATCAGAATAAAGATTCATTGTTTTAGTATAAGATTAAATATCGACTATTTTTAAAGGCATAAATAGCATTTAATTATTTTTCTAATGACCACTATGTAACCGAATATCAATTTATCAAACTGTGTTCATTTCATTAACGTTTTCTTACTTGTATCAGTCGTGGAATCCACTTAGCAACGAAAAAGTGAATATATTGTGCAATTGTTCGTTCTGCATGACTTTATGACGACGAAATATATCATTAAAAAAAAAAACAGAAGATATTCAGATTTTACTATTATTCGGTGATGGGTATCTGGGTACCAGGAAGTTACTAACTATTGATTTGAGTCATATTAATAAGTATCGATTACCTGATCGAAGCCCACGTGATAACTATTTTCAGCTGACAATCAGTTCCAATGATTTAGATGAATTCACTCTCTTTCTTCAGATTCGGATTTTTTAAAATTATTTCACCTCTTTTATTCTGCGTACTCATTCATTCTTATCGAATCATATACTTCATTCATCGTAATTCTTTTTTATTATCTGTGATACTCCTACTACTTCATTTTCCTTAGTATTAGTACTAATGTTATATCTTGTGGTCGAGTGAATGCCCTGTTAATGTATAATGTGACGATGCCGCCAATAAGAGAGCAGTGACCTATTGATCGCGCCAATGACGCGCGAAACCGTACGAGCAGTTTAAAGTACTTATCGGTCCTGCTTTCTACCTAGCCCAGCCAGCTAAGTACAGAACACCAGTCTCACCGTCTGTGGTACGAATCATTTATTTCAAACATACTGGGTTTATATACCAACCAGACAGACCACATGGTACGATAAAATAGGAAACAACATTTGTACAAGATTTAGCCAAATGTGGCTGTCAATAGGCGAAACAGTAATTAATTGACTGGGGACAACTCAGGAATGGTAAATCGTACAGTAATAGTCTGTGAGTCAAAATAAAGCCCATAATAAGATAGACATGAATATGAATAGTTTAGTTATTTAACCATTATACGATAAAAATATACGCATAGTATTGGTTCATAAATGGATCCCAAAGTTATCATTCATTGTTCTTATCGGGACACGACATCACTAACTAATATAACTTGTTAACTGAGTATATGTTTGTGAATTCGACATTGTGTCACACAGCTCTATATAAGCTATTGATAATACATGGCTGGTAAAATCGTAACAGATGGAATGGGATTCGAACCTAAAACCTACTGGTTGGAAATCAAGTGTTTTAATCATAAAGTCACTAGTTCATCACTCTTGGTTTGAAGGAACAGTAATTAATAGACTGAGGATAACTCAAGAGTGGTAAATCATATAATAATAGTCTATAGGTTAAAATAAAGCTTATACTAAGGGAGGCATGGATATGAATAGTTTATTTACTTAGCGATTATATGGTAAGAAATATATGCATAATATTGGTTCATAAATAGTCCTCAAAAGTTACCTTTCATAATTGTCTTCGTGATATAACACTTAAATAATTTCTTCTCATTGGGTCAATATCATATAACAACTCGAACTTATGCATCATTGTGACAGATTCTATATTCAGAAGAGGGTTTTGTGGAGATTTCAGTATTTTCCTAGTTGAAAGCATGAGCTAATCGAAGCTAGACCACCATGGAAAACCTGGAAGCGCTGGACGGCCGTCCAGTTGTCTAGATTCTATATTATTAATGATTACATAAATGTATCGTATGAAAATACTTTAGTTCCTAACATATCCCAGCTATGAATGTTTTCTTGATATTATCATTATTATTGAACTATATTGTAATATCCAACCCCTTTATGATTATTTTTTTTAACTCTTTTTTGGTTTAGTATACATTAACACAATCAACTATTGATTTTTTGAAAAAACCAACATTTGATATTTGGCATTGGGAACCGAATGAAGTAAGAATAGTGTATATAATATATATGTATATTATGTCTAAATATTGTATGTTAAGTGAATGTCTAGGTGTAAGCCAATCAGGATTAAGGCTCTTAGTCAACCAATCGGAAAAGAAATTATGAATAAGTGACCTATAATAATGCTAGAGCAACACAGTTTAGTCATTGAGATAATGATTAAGAGTTGAAACGTGGATTTTAGGATGATTATTATTTAAGATTGAGATTGAATTTTATGGTTCACTTATGTTCAACCTCAATCTTAAGTACTACATCTCAATCTTAACCCTAGGCTTAAGTGCAAGCCAATTAGGAACAAGTCTCTTAGCCAATCAAAAAAGAAATTATAATAATAAATGACTTATAACAATAGAGCAACACAGTTCAGTCATTGAGATAATGATTAAGAGTTGAAAAGTAGATTTTAGGATTGGATTTTGAAGTTCACCTATGTTCACCCTAAATCCTAAGTACTACATCTCAATCTTAACTCTAAGCTTAGTTCTAAATTCTAAACTCTATATTCTAAGCCACATGTATCTTGTGTTATTTTTGTCATTAAAACCAATTATTTACTTTTAATAGACTGTTGTAATTTTAAGTCCGGTTTTTTATTACGTGAATTATTCACCAATTGAAATACGACTTTTCCAATCTTAAAACTGTGCCAAACCAATGACGTTCGACCAGTATGAGTAGCTTACAGTCCTTATCCTAGCACTTCCAGTTGAGTTCAGAATACCAATAACAACTTCACTATACGAATCATTCATTTCAAGCAAACTTAGTTTATATACCAGACAAAACATACCGCATAACACCGTAAATTGGAAAATAATATTTTGTACAAGATCAGGCCAAATGTGGCTGTGAATATGGGAGACAATAATCAATAAACTGAACATAATTTAGAAACAGTAATTCGTATGATAATAATCCATAAGTCAAAATGAAGCTTATAATAAGATGAATATAGATATATATAATCTAGTTGCTAAACAGTTATATAATAGGAATATATATATAGAATGATAGTCTATTAAGAGATCTGAGAAGTTATCCATACTTTAATCTTCACTAGGATATATCATAGACAACATTTTATTTTGATATACCCTCAGTGACTTTGATAAAATTTGATCTTTACTGATCAATGATTAGAAGAGAATATGGACACTGAAATAACATTCATCGAAATTATAAGATTACGTAATAACAAGGAAGTGTTCAGATAATTGGACGGTGAAGCGAATATTAGAAAAAATTATAAGTAAATAATTGATAGGGGGGGGTGAAGAAAAATAAACGAAGAAAGTGTATGGAAAATAAAATGATTTATTAAGGCCAAGGAAGAGATAAGAGTGTTACAAATTTCTTATGAACACAAAAAGACTTGGATTGTTGGATTGAATTCTTATAGCTTCTGCTATGTGTAAGAGAAGAGATCAAACCCCATAAGGAAAATTAGTCGAAATACGATAAATAACTTTTTAATGACTTATTTCTATCAACTATATGACCGCTATTGTTTATATATATATCAGAATTACTTCATTCTGTTTAGAATTGTAAAAAAAAATTAAATGAGTATTCAATGGTAGAAAAAATCATTCTGTTTGAATAAATGATTGTCAACTGGATCATGATCCATGTGATCCATGGATCATGATCCCTGTTACTATATTTTAATGCCATGTCAACTTATCAACAAACACTTTGAGAGGATTCATATTCTCAGTTTATTGTTTAAGTTAATAGTTTGTAAATATATATTCTTGTCATTTCTAGAGGGTAAACTTCATTATAAACTAATGAAGATACCACCAGTATTGTAATTTGACAACTATTAACCAGTAACACCTTTTATACTCGAATCGTCCCCCACTTAGTTAAAATCAGAAGTCAGATGCGAAGAGGTTGGAAAGATATATTTGATGCGTTATCAATATATCGAGAAGCGGTTGCTCTAATCTGGCTAGTGAACGTAGAAGATGTTTCCCACGCCGAGCTATAACTTGATCTGGTGCGGATTCATGACCGAATGCCTTCAGTTAAACAGTTCCACTTAAACTAATGTGGTCAGCATCCAATGTCAAACACTTAGGAAGCTATTGATTTTGATTTACAGCTACACTGACATGAAATGTATTCAATGATGTCTTTCTATTCAAGAATCTAATAAGCTGAAAGACGAAACTGTTACTAACTTGAATCATCACAAATGAAAAATATAAATCATTTGAATCCTCATCTAGTGAATTGAGAGGAAAAAGCTTAACTTGACTTTTGATGGATATGTGTAATACCCAGAAGTCACTTCTCACTCCTTAGGTTCGAACAAGAATGATATCAGTATCAATCACTTTTTGTTACCAATAATTCTCCGGTACGAGATGACAATATCTTTATACTGCGTTAATTACTAAGGTTATTCAAATCATGAACGAAG
Source organism: Schistosoma mansoni (assembly GCF_000237925.1). NCBI lineage: Eukaryota > Metazoa > Platyhelminthes > Trematoda > Strigeidida > Schistosomatidae > Schistosoma > Schistosoma mansoni. Next base: position 1,308,126 of record NW_017385989.1, on the reverse strand, counting down.
CAAATCTTGTCCAACTGGTGAAATTCAGTTGTGTTAGTTGAGTGACTCTTGTTTCAACGTTTACAAAACATATAAACATAACTTGTGCCCATATATATACGCTATACTATCGAGTTAAGTCAATTGGGAAGTGAAAATGTTTCGATTTAACGGCTATCTGTATACCAATTTATATCTTTCGAATTAATAATGTAATTACGGACTAAGTTATGATGTATAATTCAATATTATTACAACTTTAATCGTCATATTTAGATTATACTGAACTCCAATCATGAGAGACGTTATGAGTCCTTTGGTATATTTATACTACTTACAAACGAGTAAGTAGACTAACGAGTTAAATAAGGTATCTGTCCGTGAAGTATTCATGATTGATCTTTCAACTTCGAAATTGAAGTAGAACAAATAAAACCAATAATTCCAAATATTACAGGTTCCTACTATCAGTTTCTAGGTAGTACATCAATTCAAATGATAAGACTATATTTTCTATGCAACAATAGGGTAAAAGTATAGTGACCTTAGGAAAATTCGGCTACCTTGTAGGAATGAAACAGGGTCACAAAATGGCATAAAGAATTGGAATTATTACAGGCACACCTTGCCGACGAGTGCCAAGTAGCAAGAAACCTGGGTCCAGGGTTTTTCTGTTGACCACCTCCAACCACCATCTTATCTCAACATAGTGCACGCAGTGTCGAGACACCTAGATTAGCGGCCACATTGCAACTTGATCGATAGCATTCGATCAGCAATAAGACGGACTTGACACGCATGACATTGATCACCACCCAGTGATCAATCAATTGTGAATTGGAATTATTAGTTAAAGTTAAAACTTAGGGACAGTTGTTAAATTGTGTGTATTCATCCCGAACTCACATCAACTATTTTGATGAAGTACTATTTAGTCATTTGAATGGATGAATATTGAACCAAGATCCAAAACTTTTAATCCTAAATCTGACTGGCTAGCCCATTCATTATCGTTCCATCATTTAACTAAATTATTTCCAAGTTTAGCATCCTTTCACTATCAGATAACATAGATTTATAACATAAACGTTTTACATACTTCAAAGCATCAGTCAATTGAAGCTAGACCACCCAGAGAAACCTGGAAGCACTGGATGGCCGTTTCGTCCTATTGTGGGACTCCTCAGCGCTAGAGTACTTAAGTGATAGACTACTGAGCTGGCATCCGATGGTGTTAGTGTCCTGGGTTCTAATCTCACGAGTCGAAATCGTGGATGCGCACTGTTGAGGAGTCCTATAATAGGACGAAACGGACGTTCAGTTCTTCCAGGTTTTCCATGGTGGTCTAGCTCCAATTGACTCACGTTTTCAACTGTGAAAATACTAAATCTCCACAAAACCCCTTCTGATAATTAATAAACGTTTTTGCCCCAAATCTAACTTCATCTATAGAATTATAAGCATTAAACAGTGGATAGTAGAGTTTAGAACTTAGTTTGATTATTCAATGTTTATCTCGTTTGATCCTTGTTTTTTTTCAAAGATGTTAGCTCTACTGGAACACATGTATAACGAATTAGGTGTAGTATCAGAATTCAATATTAATCCATTAACATTGAAACGTTGGTTGGTAAGTTCTATTTGATTAAAATTAACTAAGTAGTATGATAATTTACTTAGTATTGTTTGTTTGGATCTTCTCATTGGTGCTTAGAACTGAAACTGGTCAGTCTCCTATGGCTATATGTGCCTCGATAAAGCCTAAATTCACAAGCATGGTAAGCAAAGATGGATAGTGACCAGCAGTAAAATCCAGTTTGACGCGCGTTTCGTCCCATTTAGGACTCGTCAGCTGGATGTACCTGCATCTCGGAGTTGATGTTCACTCTAGGACTCGAACCCAGTACCTTTCGCTTTAAACGCCATCGTGTTATCCACTCGTCCACTGAGTCCTGATAGATTAGCAGTATGATGACTAAAACGTTTTTAGGAAATCCTCCAAAGAAGCTTATTCAGTAGAAAAAGACCTCAAAACTTACGTATAAAAGACAATTCATGTTGAAAATAATGACCAAAGATCAAACAGATATTTTGTTCTGACTTTTTGTATCCTCAGAGGCAACCCGACGGAGGACATACAGGACTGCTAGCTAACATTATAATGTAGTGGTTTGACTTCGATATGATTTCTTAGGTTTTTTTTATCAATCACCCTGATACCTATTATTAAACAAATCCTAGAAGTGTATGAATTCAGAAGGCATTGCGAATCGGCAAATGTAGTTTATTATTGGTTAGCACGGATAACAACGTTACAAGCACATCGGGCAAATATGAGGAGAGAGGCCGATGTTTGAGAGTGAGCAAATACAGGGACGCATTTATAGTCAGATCGAATTGAGGCGGGGCAAAGTAAAGCAGGGCGAAGACAATTAATAAGGTTCAAGCATACATGTTTACATAGACATGGTGGTGATCATAATAATACATAGGAATAAATAAATTGTTACTGTTCAAATAATACTGTCTGCTAAGTAAGTCAATTGAAGGGATCGACAAAACTACCCGTAGGCAGAATTAATTGTAGGAGGGTTGATATAATACTTTCAAACAACTGGATTCTAAGTCAGTAAGTACAATGGTTTCTGTGGGATATGAAGATCCTAGCCTAGGTCCCATGTTATTTCGTGTTCGGAAAGTTTCAAATTCAAAACATGTATTCCGTCTCACTTCGAACTCGTAGGATGGTTGTACCTGCAGTTGTTGAATACTTCCTGGTCTCAGAGATGATTCTCTTTTCGATGTCATTCAATTATTGAGAATAGCTTTATAGTGCGGTATTCTTGATAGATTATCCCATTCAACAACAATCTGTCAAATTTATGAGATTATTCCACCTCATAGATAACAACAAATTAAGTACAACGATTGTATTATAAAAATTTGAGATAATCTACTTTGTAATTTCACTTCATATACAATTAAAACATAGGGTAGTGTAGTGTCAACCATTTAGAAAAATTTAAATATACAACTTTGTCATTTTCGGGAGAAAGTTTCATTTTGAGGAAGACGATGACACAGATGAAAACTAGACCACGTTCCTCACTGGTCACAGCTTCAGCAATATCGAAAGTAAGACAGTTATCACCGATAAAACTTAATGATATTCGGGAACTAAGGTTAAGGTAAAGGGTATGAAAGTTTCAATTCAAATCTAGTTGCTCATTCATGTTTTCAATGACTTCAAGGTCAACTGGAATAGATTTAATCCAATACTCAACTGAACACTTACTCCGTTGGAGAACAAAAACAATACTCGACAACTTTCTAGTTTGTCGGCGGTTCCTCTCCATATATCACTACACGATAAAAAAAAGACATGAAAGTCTTGGTCCTGAATACTTTTCAAAATATTTCCACATTTATGTGATCAATTCAAGATGCCAAAGTATTCTGTACATCAATTTCAAATTATTACTACTAACACTCATTTAAAGTAGTTTGAAAGATTCAGTAGAAAATTGATCAAACGATCTTAATTTTTGCATAGTTGAAAGCATGTGTCAATTGAAGCTAGACAACCATGGAAAACCTGGAAGCACTGGACATCCATTTCTTCCTATTGTGGGACTCTTCAGCACCAGAACACTTAACCGATAGACCACTGAGCCGGCATCCGATGATGTTAATGTCTTGGGTTCGGGTCTCGCGAGGCGAGATCGTGGATACGCACTGCTGAGGAGACCCACAATAAGACGAAACAGCCATCCAGTGCTTTCAGGTTTTCCCTAATGGTCTAGCTTCAATTGACTCATGATTTCAACTATGAAAATACTTAAATCTCCATCAAAACCCCTACTCATTTTAATTTTTCACAAGGAATCAATTACTTATCCCAATTTTTGTTTTCTAATTCGATTTGAAATTCTTTTCATATTCCTACCATATTTTTTTCTTTATGGACTAATCTCAATTCTTCATTTTCAGTTATCTATACAAGCAAATTATCGTAATAATCCATTTCATAATTTTCGACATTGTTTTTGTGTTGCACAAATGATGTATGGAATATTATATCTATGTGGATTGAATAATGATTTTTCACGTGAAGAATTAGGCATCCTATTGACAGCCGCCGTATGTCATGATTTAGATCATCCAGGATATAGTAACTCGTAAGAATTGAGGAAGTTTTTTTATTGTCGTTTTGTAATAATTTTGATTTCTATTTGAAGTAGCTTGTTGAGCGAGACTATAATATATGGACGAGTCAATCAGAAGCGTTTGAGATATTTCAAGGTTACGGAGCCGATTTTAGTACCTGATTCTCATGTACGATCGGTTCACGGAGAATTTTAGAGAAGACTTGACAGTTAAGCGGCTACAACAAATGAAACTACTAAGAAGTTGTTGTATTTATAATTACGAGTATTAATTGATTTGTAGACTTTGTGCAGACTACCGTGATGTTGTCCTTCGATGTAATATGTGTTGAAGGAAGACGTTTGCTGGAATAGGAACCTTTACCACTCGATCTAGATTGAGACTAAGGCATATTATAATGATTGCAGCCAACTGTATAATAAAAGTACCAGTAACATTGGTTGCAATAATCGTAGATATTACTGAAGCTTCGGCCGTTCAGTGGTATAAGTATTGTAGGGACATATCCATAATAAAAATGCTAAACTTATGCAACCGGAGTACAAACAAACAATAATGAAGCTATGTGGTCGAGGCTGAGAGGGTTTTTGTGACTTTATCATTGCTCCAGAGACCGACTATTATGAAGCCATATGGATGAGTTCCTCTACCTTATGAATTACGATTTTAGAACCTTTGAACCTCTTTCTAACCTTGACAAGTTTTTGAACCATATAAAAGAAGTGTATCCACTTTAATTATTTTGTTTTGCAGAATATATTTTTACTCTATGCTGACTGTTTACTGATTGGCTAACATTTCTCAAGGTCACTTAAGATTCGTTCAAAGGTCGTCCATAAATTATAGTCTCGCCGCTTGTTAATTGATAACATCTGAGAGTCGAATGAAATCTTGGATTTGTTAACCATGTTTAAATATTGATACATATATGATACAGCCGACTGTTGACCAATGTTATTATTAGTAGTCCCATCTCTAGATCTATGGCAAGATAATCTGAAAAGATCTAACATCTATGGGTAATCATCTTAGCCTACGCCTATCTGTTATATCGATTGCTTGAGTTCCCAGTTATTATATATGAGTGATAAGATCGCCAATTGGAGAGCAGTGATTTATCGATCAGAGCAATGATACACTAAATCGTATGAGCAGTCTTGAGTACTTATCAGTCCTGCTTTCTACCTAGACCAGCCAGTTAAGTCCAGAACACCAATAATAGTCTCTGCAATATAAATCATTATTCTCAAACATATTGAGTTTATATACCAAACAAAGTGACCGCATCGTACCATAAAATAGAAAATAACATTTGTACAAGATTTGGCCAAATGTGGCTGTGAATGTAAGGAACAGAAATCAATAAACTGAAGATAACTCAAGAATGGTAAATTGTATAATAATAGTCTATAGGTCAAAACAAAGCTCATAATAAAAGGGACACAAATATGAATAGTTTAGTTACTTGACAATTATACAATAGGAAATATATGCATCATATTGGTTCATAAATAGTCCTCAAAAGTTACCATTCATAATTCTCTTCGAGATACAACACTATCATCTTTAGGGTCACTCAGATAGTTGAGCTTAGAAATCTTCTGAGAAGATTCGAATGGGATTAAATAACTTGTTTCATGAATGACTTATTTGATCAGTATTGAAAATCATTTCAAAACGATGAGTTTACTCAAAATATAACAGTCTCTGATGATTTTCTTGCCAGATTCAACAGTTATGAACTTAGAAATAAGTAAATGAAAGAACATTATTTCATGGTATAAAGTTATGGAATCAAAGGTTTTATACAGAAAACTATCAGTGACCATATTTGGAACTGATGTATGAATGTGGAAGTAAAATATGATTGATTGTCAATAGTGGAAAAGGAGCCACAGTCTACGGACTATTAATTATGTGATTCTCTTTCCTCATATTGATTTCTACCATGGACTCACTCAGTGTGACTACTTGTAGTCATATTGAATAAAGTATTATCTAGCGTTAATCAGGTTCTCTATTCTGGGTCGTAAACCCTGTATCTGACATAAGTTGACCAGTATCTTTATCGTACTAACATATTATCATAACATACGTGAGAGTGAAAAAAAACATTTTTTCGACATCCTGACGAGTAGAAAAATTGTATTTCTGACGTTTGGTTTCTTAATGTAAGCCACTTTTTCAAAGTAAATAAACGTTTGAATTAACTTAACATAAGTTTAAATAGTTCCTCTGTACTATGTACACTTGTGTTAATTCTAACTTGGTTATTAATTCACTCTGAAGAAGTAGCTGACATTAAGTAACGAAATATCAGAAATGCAATATTTCTACTCATTGGGATATATCAAAAATGTATTTACATATCCGCTGACCAACGTCCACCTCACGACCTATCATTGTTGGTCGTGTGTGGTAACACGGCCACGAGGAGAGCCTCATTCACATGCTGTCAGGCGTGCATTTTGACCTGCATAGTAAAAGTCACAGGCTAGCCTGGTCCAGCCCGGGTATGTATTTATTATTCATTATATTCTGATTTTAATTGTTGGAATAACTAGAATACAGTATATTGTCATGTTTAGTTTTTGTTTTGTAATCCTCTTGACTGTAATTTACTGTTTACTAGAAGGAGTACATCAAGTATTGTATGTGAGTAGAAATAAAATATAAAAGATAAACGAATAACTCATTAAGATCTCCTGTTTAATCACAAAGTTATAGGAACCCAGGTTTACAAATCTAAGCTACATATTCGAATGAAGCTTATACAACCACTCTTGCTAGTTCGTGAAAGTGTATTGTTATTGCGTAACGCCACCACTCGATGAGTATTATTTGATTGTTGTACATGATATATATTAACAGTTGAACTCACGAGTCGATTTAAACTAGAACACTATTAAAAGCCTGAAAGCAATGGATGACCGTTTTATCTTAGTGTGAGACTCCTCAGTAGTGCGCATTCGCGATCATACAGGGAAAAATTGAACCCAAGACCTTTGGTTTCGAGCACGAACGCCTAACCTCTAGACCAGTGAGTCGGCATCTGACGGTGTTAACTTCTAGCTTCAATCGATCCATGATCTTGCTCAACTCTTCACCCAACACGAATCAGACTCTACTAGTCACGGCTTCTCGTGGATGCACACTATTAAGGAGTCTCATACTAAGACGATTAACCAATATATAACAACTAATGATTGTAGAACTTGGGAAATATCACAGATTTATAAGAACAAATTAAATACAAAGTAACTTGAACTGTGAAAATATAGGGGGGAAGAAGATGTTCACATCAAACTTCCTAGAACTTTTTGCATTGGAAAAATCTATTGGGTTATTAGATCAATCTTTTCTATTTTGAATGAATTGATCAGTTTGTTTGTTTTTTAAAGAGTAAATGTTTTTATTTCACTTAGTATTGTTTGTTTGAATCTTCCCATTGATGTGTTAGGACTGCAACTGGTCAGTCTCTTATTGGCATATGTGCATACTGTGCGTATTGCCTCGATATTGCCTTAATTCACAAGCATTATAAGCAAAGATGGATAGTGGCTAGCAGTGGAATCCAGTTAGACCCGCGTTTCGTCCTATTGGGACG